>NC_080200.1:36654947-36954947 GCF_030028045.1 Hippopotamus amphibius kiboko | reverse complement strand
AACACGTGCGCGCTCACTTGCACACACACACACAGACACACACACAGACACAAACACACACAGACACACACACAGGCACACACACACACACACCTCTAAGTTTATTCTCATCACCTCAGGGCCTTTGACTGATAAGCTATTTGAAGCAAATTTTTCAGTGATGCAATTTTATCTTTGTCTGTATTCCATATCTATGTCAATCCTCATCTACGTGCCTCTATGCATCTATATATCTGTCTAGCATTAAACAGCCCACAAGAATCACAAGAGTATGGATATCAGACACTGTGATGGATTGTTAGAATATTTTGAAAAATACTTTGATACTTTGCAAACCATAACCTTTAAGATTTGGAGGAGATAACTCCTCAGAATTATTGGAACTTTTCAAATGGTGAAAGGTAACTCAACAATATAGAAATTCCACATTTAATTTCATCTGGCACTATCTGATCTATTTATCTTTAGTAGACGGTATGGGAAGAAAATGTCAGCACTTTCTGGATAAGGAAAACTGTCAGTTTGGATCTGGCACTGGCAAATTTTAATAGGGATTGAAATTGCTGCATGTTGATTTGTTAGTTGCTATTTAGTCAATGGCTAATATAAATGAAGAAACCAAATTTACTATGATTTAGTATACAGCAAGAATGTATTTAAAGAAAGAAATTAAAAAACGAACTTGGGCTTCTCTGGTGGCGCAATGGTTAAGAATCCACCTGCTAATGCAGCGGATAGGAGTTCGATCCCTGGGCCGGGAAGATCCCACATGCCTCAGAGCAACTAAATCCATGTGCCACAACTACTGAGCCTGTGCTCTAGAGCCCTTAAGCCACAACTACTGAGCCCATGTGCCTCAACTACTGAAGCCCAAGCACCTAGAGCCTGTGCTCTGCAACAAGAGAAACCACTGCAATGAGAAACCTGAGCACCACAACGAAGAGTAGCCCCTGCTTGCCACAACTAGAAAAAGCCCATGCACAGCAACAAAGACCCAATGCAGCCAAAAATTAAATAAATAAATAAATACATAATAAAATAAATCCATAAAAAAAAAGAAGAGGAGAATTAAATTATCAATCAATATAAAACACACTCTATGCATTTTGGGAGAAAATACATAATCTAATATTGGCCAAGAAAGAGTATTTTGAGGACTTTTAATTTCATTTGGAATAGTAGTTCCTCCCCAATTTCAACATTTCTTCTAAATCATTAAGTTTTCAATTTGTTTGAACATAAAACAAAACAAAAAATAATACAGTAATACTACCTTATGACTTTCAACAACAGAGAAATTTTCTGGCCCAGTCCTGCGTCTTTAAAACCAGGGAGCCTGCCCATGAGCAAAACACGCCTAAGCACTATTTCTTTGTTAATGTCTAAATCTGCAACCTGTCTGCCTTATTTGGCCTAATATTTTGCTTCTACTCTGGCTCAGTATTCCAGTCCTCTTGTCCTCTTATTCCTTTATTATCTATAGCCCCAAACTCGTACCTTGGACCTGATACTTAATGTTGCTCTTCTGATTCTGAACTTAGCCTCTCAATTTTGGGTCTGATTTGCCCACTTTACTCAGGCAAGAGCTGGCCACTCCCATTACAAACCCAGCCCAGTCAAGTTCCTTCGCTCTGACTCTGAATATGTGAATGGAATGGAAGAGGTTATTTTCTTTCATTTCTTAGAAACAGCACTTTTACCAGTTTCTCCTCAGTCAGCTACATCATTCCCTCATTCAGGCAGTAGGCATACTTGTAAGACAGACCCTCACGTTCCCTGACCTCCTGTCATTCACATCTCTCCCTTGAGTGTGGGCCCAATCTAGTGACTTATTTCTAGTGAATTAAGTAACACAAACATGATGGGATGCCACTTCTGAGGTTATGTTGCAAAAGATTGTGACTTCCATCATGCTACTTTCTGGTTTTGATGAAGCAGACTGCCATGTTGGATAGGCCCATATGACAAAGATTTGGGAATGGCCTCCAGTCAACAGTAAGTTAGGAACAGAGCCCTTCAGTCCAACAGTCCTCAAGGGTCTGAATCCTTCAATAGCCACTGAGATTGGAAGTACATCCTGCCTCAGTGGGATATTGACTGCAGCCTTGTGAGAGACCTTGAAGCAGCTGATCCTGTTAATATTTGCCTGGGTTCCTGACCACAGAAACTGTGTGTTGTTTTGAGTGACTAAGTTTTGGGATAATTTGTTACACAGCAATACTTAACTAATGCAAGCTATAACAACTTTGTAGGGTTAATGAGGGGATTTGAGGTCTATAGACCCAATTGCATAATATAAGAACTTGAAATTTTAATGAAGAGAAATTAATGCCAATCAGCAGATGAATGGATAAAGAAGATGTGGCACATATATACAATGGAA
This sequence comes from Hippopotamus amphibius kiboko, assembly GCF_030028045.1. Taxonomy (NCBI): domain Eukaryota; kingdom Metazoa; phylum Chordata; class Mammalia; order Artiodactyla; family Hippopotamidae; genus Hippopotamus; species Hippopotamus amphibius. Next base: position 36,952,564 of record NC_080200.1, on the reverse strand, counting down.
TATTACTCAGCCATAAAAAGGAATGAAATTGAGTTATTTGTAGTGAGGTGGATGGACCTAGAATTTGTCATACAGAGTGAAGTAAGTCAGAAAGAGAAAAACCAATATGTATGCTAACTCATATATATGAAATCTAAAAACATGGTACTGATGAACCCAGTGACAGGGCAAGAATAAAGATGCAGATGTAGGGAACAGACTTGAGGACATGGGGTGGGTGGGGGGGACAAAGGGGAAGCTGGGATGAAGTGAGAGAGTAGCACTGACATATATACACCACCAAATGTAAAATAGATAGCTAGTGGGAAGCTGCTGTGTAACACAGGGAGATCAACTCGATGATGGGTGATGACTTAGAGGGCTGGGATAGGGAGGGTGGGAAGGAGCCACGGGAGGGAGGGGATATGGGGATATATGTATAAATACAGCTGATTCACTTTGTTGTACAGCAGAAACTGGCACAACAGTGTAAAGCAATTATACTCCAATAAAGAGCTTAAAGCTCTTTAGAATAAAAATTATAAAAATAATTAATAATTATTTATTATAATTATTATAATTATAAATAATAAACAATTTTATAAAAATAAACTTTATTATAATAAAAAATTTTTAAAGAAAAAAATTAAAATGTTCCTATGCATCTCTCTATGCTTGAATACTACGTATCAGCTAGGATAACAAGTGAAAGAAATAAAGTTGGTTTAAAAAGTTGTCTCGAATGTATAGGTGGAGTTCCTCCATTCTGCATTCTGCTATGGATGATCTTAGATGTCATCTAGTCTACTCAGCTCGCATGCAGCATCCGTTTTATTAACTCAGCAGCACAAGGGATCTGTGTGATCATCTCATTTTTATGGTCTCTTATAGCACTGTACTTAACTTCTCATCCTCTCGTTTGGTATGGTAGGAAGAATTCTAGGATGGCCCCCAAACTTCCACCCCCTGTTACAGATGTCCTGTATAATCCCCTCCCCTTGAATGTGGTAAATATGATGGGACATAACTCTGATGATTATGTTCCAGCATATGGAGATTTTTTTTGCAGATGTAATTAAGATCACTAATCAGTTGGCTTTGAATTAATGAGAGATTATCCTGAGTGGACCTAACCTAAGCAGGTAAGCTTATCAAATAGAGACAACAAGCAGCAGCAAGTGCTCTGTTGGTCTTAAGAAACAAAATGCAATGTGGTAGAGAGGACCATGTGGCCATTGAAGGGATTAGCAGCCCACCAAAGTGGTATGAAAAAGTACTTTGAGCTGAATATATCTGAATCAGCAGCCACAGAAAGAAACATTATCTAAACTTAAACAGAGTCTCTGAAAACATAGTTACCATTGACTTCCCTCCCAGGGAGTTACTTGATTGGGAAAAAAACAAACAATCACAATGTTTAGCACCAGAAGTGTGAATTCAGCTGCTCATTAAAACTAAAAAAAAAAAAAAAAGACAGAATCTTCCATACTCTCTTACTGAAGCCCTATCTACCCCTCTTTTGTTAAGTTTAGTATGTAAGCCTCTTCTTTCTGGTTATTCAGTGAGTTACTAGTCTCTGAGTTCTTCTGCATGTACACAGTGCATGCATATATAAACATCCTCTTTTCTCCTGTTAATCTATCTATTGTTAATTAATTTGCAGACCACCAATCACTGGACCCAAGTTGGAAGAGGAAAAGTTTTCCTCCTTATAAAGTGAAGAGTGGGCAGCTTCTAGGAGCTGAGGGCCACAGTCCTACAACTTAAGGAACTAGATTCTTCCAACAATCAGCAAGCTTGCAAGAGGGTCCTCAGCCTCAAAAGAGATTACAGCCTTGGCCAATACTTTAATTTCATCTTGGTGCAGCCTGGTCTTCATATTAAAGTAAATTAAGCAATGGAGAACATTGAAAACAGCACTGAATGTGTTGGGAGACTAAGCTCAAATTCAAGCTCAGTCACTAACTCACAGTTTAACACTGGAGAGTCATCATATTGTTAACTCTTCTGGCTTTGAATTTTCCAATTTGCTTAATTAGGATACTCTCCACACCTATTGCATAGGATTCTTACAAGGAAGAAATGAAATCATGTTCATGAAGTTTCCGTAAAATAACTATAAAACTGAAATTACAATTATTTTCTTATGGTGGTATACCTAGTCACAAAACATCTACTCACTTGTGGCTAAGAAAAACATTACCCAGACAGACACACATTGGGATGGCTGTGAAAGCACATATGGAGGGAGGGCAGGAAGGGAAATTATTTAAGTTGCAGGATTTAGATTTGTAAATATTTTTTGAAAATAAGGTTCTTATCCATCACTTGTCTAAGATTTAGCAAGTGTAGAACAATCAAAATTACCCTCATTTCTTGTTGCTTTGAACAGCAACTAAATATTTACATTCTGCGATGTTTAAAAAAATGATCTGTTATGTATATTAAGTACTACCTCTCTTCCATTCAACATCTTTCCAGCATTATTTATAAAAGCTCTTTGAGATGAAGTTCTAGTTGGTCTCTCAGTTTGGGCACAGCTCCATTTCAAATTCTACAAAATTATGGGTTTCATAAACATCAAAGAAAATGTATCAAGTCCATTTCATCTATGAACCTTCAGAACAAAAAGGCCCAATGAGCTAAGATTTGACATGCCCATGAAGGTGCAATTCCAATATCTATATCCTGACCTTAGAATTCAGGCTCTGACTCCATATGTATACGACCTGCTCCCCACCTGGCCTCTGCAGGCTGCAAAATGTTATGCATGGCATTCTGTATTTCCCTTTCCTTATCTTTTCCATTCCTGTTTTATTTAGCATAGTGCTAAGGGTTTTAAGACTCCTGTTTTCTTGGAACAGGTTTCCTGCCTATTTGATATCTTGCTATCTTTTGTCATTATAAGGCCCACACCACAGGAGTAGGGAAGCATATGTATGTGAAATCTGTGAACCAAAAGGAGACTGCTGGATGAGGGAGTGAAAGAGTAATTTAGTTTTTGAGGCCCTTTTCTAGGGTAGCAGATAGGCAGGTGGCAGTATCTTCACTTTCCATGGGAAGAGGCAGAGTTCTTGAGTGACTTTGACCCTCTTGTCTTCCCTTCATGGAGGTCTTACTCCTAGTCTTCTTTTGCTACTTACATGTATTCCTTTCTCTGTGGCAAACCTTTAGTTCACTCGTGGTGGTCTTCCCTTCCCCTGAATTCACAGTTCATCTAGTCTGTAGCACCCTCTCATCAACCAGTAATTGTTATTAGATGTTGTAACTAATATTCATTGTGTTCCCTGAATTTTTATTCAATCTTTATATCTTGCTCTCCACTTGCGATCCCTTCCCAGAAATACACATTGATTTTAATCTAGATTTTAAACTTATCCCAAAGTAAATAACTACGCCTTATAATCTCCTGTGCCCACTACTGTATCCAGCTTTATTAATAGAAAAACATTTGATTCAAGTCAATGGGTCAAAACTGTTCACATGGAATATGCTATTAAAGTAAAATCACTACTTCGACTAAAAATCATTTTTACAGATTAGGCCATTATTGACCCCCTTTTTCTTTACCATTTCCTTTTAGATTTCTCATAAAATTAGTCTGCACAGCCTGGCTCTCTCTGCCTAACTTTGGTTCCATCTTTAACTGCTGTAATCAGACTATTGTGATTGTAAGTCATATAAAACCTCTGTGAAATATCCTCAATGGCTACTAAAGAAACTCAGCAGCCTTCTGTGATCTCATTCCTACATCTGAGTACAGAGCTTAGCGGGCATTTAGTTAATATTGTTGAGTAAATGAATGAGTGAATCCTGTTTAGCCTTTCTGGAACATTCGATACTGCTATACTTCCTTCTTACAATATTTTCCTCCTTTAGCTTTTAGACATGACTCTTTCCTAGTTTTTCTACTTTCTTGTAATTGTCCCTTCTCAGTCTCCTTTGCTGTCTCTTGCTCTCCTCCAACTGCTACAAGAGAGTGTTATCCAAAGTTGTATTCAAGACTTCAGCTTGCTCCAATCTTCTTCCTTGGATGATCTCATCCATTTCTTTGGCCTCAAGCCTTATAATAGATGCATAATAAATTGATACCATCTCATCTGACCTGTCTGCCTACCAGGTACCTAAATTTCATTGTTCCATGGGAACCTTAAACTATGTCTTAGATGAATCATAGTATCTTCCTCTTCAAACCTGCTCCTTTATGTGTGTACTTATCACACATAATTATCTCATATTCCTTCCATCTCATCCTTGGATTCATCTTAAATTCTTACCTGCCCCTCAAACCTCACATTCAATCAGTCTTAAAGGCCCACTGTACTGACCTCCAAATCCTCTCTCTATTATGGCCTCTTCTTTTCCATTCCATTGCCAATGGCCTGGTTTCCTGTTGGGACCACTGACATAGCTTCCCATTAATATTCCCTTTATCCCAGCTACTACCAGTCAACCCTCCCCTACAGGCATTACCCTGCCTCAGCCTCTAGAATGGATTTAATCTTAGAAAAAAAGATATAGAATTGATTTCAGCCAATAGAGTGGCATGTCTCAACAAATTTCTCTTGCTTTCTGTCTCACTTTCATTAATGGGAATTTTGCCTTGATAACTTATCTAGTATTCAAGTCTTGGAAGGGAATTATTTGCTCTTTTGACCTCCTCCCACACAGGATACTGAAATGTCACCACTAAATGTTAGACCACTAAATATAAAAGTATCAACAGAACCTGGTTATGTGTTGAGTCTGTCTGCCTGTTGGTATTCCCTCAATATCGTTGACTCCAGAGTACTAATTAGCCAGCTCCATTCCCTGTTCCCTGTACTAAATCCCTAAACACAACTCTTTGTGTGGACTCTGGCCTTGAGATGGTACAAACCTGATTGATGGCTTATAGGACTCTGACCTCAGAACATGATAATCTCTGCAGGGAGATCTGTACTGCCCCATTCCTGGTAGGACTTAATAAATAAAACCTACTTTTGGTTTCTGACTGTAATGGAAGAGGGAAAATACACAGATTATGAAAATAATATTAATTCTCGAATCACTTTTACTTGATTTGGAAGTCAGTCAATTCTCTCCAATTGTAACTACACAGTAGTCAATCAGACAGAAAAAAAATGTCAAAATTAATTACTTGGTTCTTATTTGACAACCTGTAATTAATCTCAAATTTTTTTACCCCGTTAATTAAAGTGATCAGTTATTTGGATTTTTCAGAGACAAAAGCCAAACCTTGAAGAATAAGGATCACTCCTTACTCCTGGCACGCAATCTTGCCTCAGTCCTCCAGCACACGATCGGGGTTTGTAGACAATACAAGATTTTGTATCATCAGAGATAATGCACAATATGTATCACAAACAAAAACGCTTCTAAAATTGAACAGATAATTTAAAACTACACACTTGAAATTTAATATTTGTACTTCACTTGACATAAATGTATGGGAAATACAATTTTAATATTAGATTAAACCCGACATATCTTGCAGAACACTGAGATTAATCTTTTTGTGAAAGAAAAACCAAAATGATCATGCTGTGTTTTCCCCTTGGGTAAATCTGTATCTTTCATATTGTGCAAAACCTTCTCCTACAGCGCATCTCAGAGACAGTGAGCTGAAGTAACGGAGGTTGCTTTCTTTACTTAGGTCTTTTGATCCAGGATCCCAGATGCTAAATTTAAGAACCGTATTACATTAATGCCTCCCAGTAGAGAAGCTCAATATTCATCACAATTTCTTTAAACTTGCTGGGTTGTTTCTTTAAACCAAATAGAATAGATGAGCTGACAGTGAGTAGTTTAGAGCAGCAGTGTTTCAGTCAAGGGGCAGAAAAGAAAGCCTGCTCCAACTGCCACCCTTGGTGAAACTATTAAACCTCTTTTTCATATGGATTTCCTTTTAAGGACTGTCAATAGGGCTGTCTGAAAAATAATTAAAAGGGACACCAAGAAATAAAGAAGTCCTAAATTACTGTCTAATTTCCCATAAACCAGCTCAGCTATGTATTTTTCCTCTCCACTACAGCATCTGTCTGGACCCTTCTCAGCAGAGACTCAAATGGAATCATTCCCTGAGGTTTTGCTGTGTACAGGAGCTGCTAAGCCAAGGATAACAGTATCCTAAACTTCTAAATCTGCCAACACAGCATTGGTGAGGGCAGCTTCCTCAATGGAAAGGTCCTAGGACCAGAAAGAATCTATGTATGAAATATAAAGATTTAAGAGGAAAATCAATAGAGCAGCGGTATTGGTAGGTAATCAGAAAGACCAATAGACCCATCTGTTTCCCCAGAGAAGTGATACTTAACCAGGCTTAATTTTGATCCAGGAGATATTTGACAACACCTGGAGATGCTTTGTGTTGTTACAGGTGAGGGGGGCAGTGCTACTGGCATCTAATGCCTAGAGGGCCAGGGAGGCAGCTGCCCATCCTACAATGCACTGGAGAGCTCTCACAACAAAGAATCAACCAGCCCAAAATGTCTGTACAGTAGTCCCCCTTATCTGCAGGGAATATGTTCCAAGACACCCAGTGGATGCCTGAAACCATGAATATACCAAATCCTATATATACTATGTTTTTCTCCTATACTCACAAACCTATGATAAAGTTTAACTTATAAGTTAGGCACAGCAAGAGAATATCTGAATTGCCAGCCTCACCATTTTTGTACTTTGGAGCCATTCCTAAGTAAAATAAGGTTTACTTGAACACAGGCACTGCAATACCATAACAGCCTATCTGATAACCAAGATGGCTAAGTGACCAATGGGCAGGATATCCTGCTCAAAGGGATGATTCACTACCAAGGTGGGATAGAGTAGTCGGCATGAGATTTCATCACAACACTCAGGACACTGAGCAACTTAACACTTCGGAATTGTTCATTTCTGGAATTTTCCATTTAACATTTGGGGACCAGAGTTGACCCCAGATAACTGAAACCTGGAAAAGTGAAACCTCGGATAAGGGGGGGTTATGACAGTAACAAGATTGAGAAAGCCTGCTCTAGTGGAAACTGTACAGGCAGATAAAGTAATTTCCAAAAACAGAAACTAGACAGCGAATTGCCTCCCTCCACCTGCACACACATTTTCTCACAACAAAACTCATCTCTCACGTGCTTCCCATTGTACCATTCTACTTTGAAGCTCTTCCGAATACTTAGAGCAACTGAAACTATCACACATGAAGTATTGCTTTTGAGTTTGTTTGAAACCCACAAGCATATGTGGCTTGGGCACTTATTTCTACCAATCTCTTGATTTTTTTCTTCAAAATTTCTTTCAATTGTTCTGACATTTCTCGAGATAATCAATAAATCTTTCAGGCTAAAATTAAACCATGCAGATAAGTACTTTTTATTCATTGATCTCCATCTCCACTCCAGAAAGTTGTGTGTGGCACGAGTTTTGTAGGGACTGGATTCATTTAGTTCTTATTTAACTTATTTAATAAATCAAGTACCTGTTGTGTGCAAGACACCATGGTGATAGGAGTTCTGTGTGTGGTGAAGAGGCGGGCTGTTGGGAGATTAAAATAACAGCATTTATCAAGTAAGGGAAGGAAAGGTGGGTTCCTTCTGTTAAGTATTCCTTATGCATCATGTCCTGCTCTATAGCATCGAGCATTTGGTAAATATTTATTGAGAATCTATTACATACCATGCATTGGGTCAGGGACATGGAAGTAAAAGAGTACACAGTTGATCCTTGAACAACACAGGGGCTAGGGGTGCCGACTCTCTGGGCAGCTGAAAATCTACGTATAACTTATAGATGGCTCTCTGTGTACTTGTTTCCTCTATATTCTCGGTTCTGCATCTGCCGACTCAATCTTGAATCATGCTATGTTGCAGCATTTACTATTGAAAAAAATTCACATATAAGTGGACCCAAATGTCCCATGCTATTCATCCTTGTGGAGTTCATATCACAGTGGGGTGAATTAGGCAAGAAAATCACCATTATTATAAAGCATGTTAAATGCTGTAATAAACTATCTGTGGTTGATAAAATAGCAGTTCAGTCCTGAGCTGGACATGATCTTCTAGAGATCATTAACAACCAAAGATAAAGGATGAGAATAATACTCCAAGCGTATGCAATCCTTAAGGCTATATTTTTGCAATATTAATGTACACATGGATCACTTGAGGATCTTGTAAATATCTGAGGTGCGGCATGAGATTCTGCATTTCCAATAAGCTCCCAGGTATTATCAATGCTGCTGTTTGAAGGACCACACTTTGAATAGTGAGAAATTAAGGTAATGTTGGCACCTCTTGCTCATCAACTACATACCCATTACACCATCTCCTTTCCTCAGTTTCCTGTGCTTCCTCACTCCCAGTTCCCACTTCTTTATACACACACACACACACAGACACACATACACACGTATACGCACATACATGTTGATGTACACACTTCTGCTTGTGTGATTTCCAAGTTTGGGGAGATGTCACACACACCTGTGTTGTGGGTTGTTGGTTGAAGTCTTTGCTGCGTCACTCAGAAGAAAGTCTGAACTGATCTTTCTTTTTACTTATTAATAAAACATTTATTAATAATATTTATAATAAAACATTTATTTTGATAAGTTTTTGAGGTCACTTACATATGAACTACAAAAATCAATCTGCTCATCTTAATGAATAAGCCAAACACAAGTCCTTGGCCGCAAGAAAAAGGCAGTAGCAGATCTGAGCAAAAGAAAGCCTCATTTTCCTTATCCTTGAAGCCAAAGAGCTGTTCCCCTTCAAATGTCTATATTTCCAGATTGATAATGGCCACTCAACCAGATGCAGTGAGTCAGGGAGAAGATGACTCAAGAAGGACTAAACAAGAAAGATGGGAGGTAGTATTCATGAAAGCAATGTGGCAAAGATTAGAGAGAAAAAATGGCATATTTTGTTGACAATGTTGGATCCTAGAGAAGAACTCCAAAGGGATCTCTGTCCGCTGGTAAATAATGTAGGAAAGAATTAGAAGAAAACCACACTTTTTCTGGTATTCTGCTGTGCTTCAACTCCCAAGTGGCCTGTACAGTCCAAGAAGAACAAGACAATCTGTACCTAAGAGAGAGATGTGATCTACCTAAGAGGAAACATAAGAAGATTTGTTTTACACAGCAGACTGTGATTCTTCCTCATTCACTGCCCTCAAAGATGTTCCATGAAGTCGAAAGAAATCAGACTCCCAGGAGCCTTGAGTAACATGTAGCTCAGGGTCCTAAGACCACTCCAGATGCAACTCCCTTTGCTTGTTGCATTCCAGCCTCACCAGGCTTCTTTCTGCTATTCAAATACACTAATCTCATTCCAATTTGGCCCTTGTGTACACTATTCCCTCTGCTCTGCCCCTAGTTGTTTGCATAGCCGGCACCTTTTCATTAAATTCTCAGCTAAAATGTCAACTTCTTAAGTAAACCTTCCTATATCTAAAGTATCTAACTCAACCCACTCTGCCTTGCTGCCTGTCAGTCTCTATCACACAATTAAATTTTATTTTCTTCATAGTATTTATTACCAGCTTCAAGTTTTCATTTTATTTAATTGCTTATTTTTTTATTGTCTATCTCCCCATCCCCATTAGAATTTAAATTCCATGAGAATAAGAATCTAGTCTGTCTTGCTCACTATTGTATCTCTAGCATGGCAATAGGCCCATAAAAGATACTCAAATATTTGTTGTTGGAAATCTCTTTCCATCTCTGTAAACCTCAATATCCCTAATCTATAAATGGACAGATGATGCCATCTGCAAATAAAAGTATAAAATAAAATAAATGATAAGCATTAGACATGGATTACAGAAAATACTTCACAAATATTAGATTTTATTATCACTATTAATTGTTACTTCCAGATTATTAATTCTGAGCACTAAGTGCCTGGCACGTAGTAGGTTCTCATCAGATATTGGCTGAATAAATGAATGAATGAGAATTGCACCCAAAAGGTACAAACACTATGGCTGCCATAAATTTTTAGAACTACTCAATGGAAATATTGTCACAGCATCCATGAGTGTCTTAGATAGATAAATGTGTTTTAAAGTCCTCTCCCTGAGGGTGTGGAGAAAAGGGAACTCTCCTACACTGTTGATGGGAATGTAAATTGGTACAGCCACTATGGAGAACAGTATGGAGGTTCCTTAAAAAACTAAAAATAGAGCTACCATATGACCCAGCAATACCACTCCTAGGCATATACCCGGAGAAAATTGTAATTCAAAAGAATGTATGCATCCCGATGTTCATTGCAGCACTATTTACAATAGCCAGGACATGGAAGCAACCTAAATGTCCATCAACAGGAGAATGGATAAAGAAGATGTGGTACATGTATACAATGGAATATTACTCAGCCATAAAAAGGAACAAAATAGTGCCATTTGCAGAGACATGGATGGACCTAGAGATTGTCATACAGAGTGCAGTAAATCAGACAAAGAAAAATAAATATCATATAATAACGCTTATATGTGGAATCTAGAAAAATGTTACACATGAACTTAGTGGCAAAGCAGAAATAGAGTCACAAATGTAGAGAATAAACTCATAGTTACCAAGGGGGGAAGGAGGAGTGGGATGAATTGGGAGATTGGGATTGACATATATACATTACTATGTATAAAATAGATAACTAATAAGAACCTACTATTTAGCACAGGGAACCCTACTCAATGATCTGTGGTGACCTAAATGGGAAGGAAATCTAAAAACGAGTGGATATATGTATATGCATAACTGATTCATTTTGCTATACAGCAGAAACTAACACAACATTGTAAAGCAACTGCACGCCAATAAAAATTAATTTAAAAAGAGAGAGAGAAAAAAAAGAAAATCCTCTCCCTTATTGATTCCCTGGGCCATAAGTTCCCTTTCCTGTACCAGATGTAGCAATGCCAAGACTCACCATCTCTGGAAGGCTCTGTTCCTTCCACATGTGCTATTCCAGATTCTTACAAATGTAGGTTCTCCTTCTGAAATCAAGAACCAGAACCAACAGGTATCCCTCAACCCAGATCACCTGTAGGGGACTCAAGTGTAGGGTAGCTTACTCCATGACCATCTCTTCTCTTGGGAGAGATACCTAAATCTAAGCGTGCACAGCAGGCATTGAAGGTGACACAAAGAAGATTCAGTCTTATTCAGGGAATATACATCATAAGGGAAAGGAAAAAATTTGGGAAGAGAGATGTGGTTGCCACGCAGTTAGCCCTGTCTTCCCACTCCTCTTTAGGAGGTGATTGTTTAAGACACTGATGTCTTTTTAATGCCACCTCCTTCCCTAAATTCTCCACTAAAATCTCCCTGTAGTGGCAGACTCCAGAATTTGGAGCAGCTTTGAATATCTGTAAGCAAAGAAGCAGCTCTAGCTACCTGAACAGACAGAGGAAATGGACCAGGGAAAGAGAGGGAGATTAGATAAAATCAAATCCCTAATGACAGGGCAAGAATAAGGATGCAGACGCAGAGAATGGACTGGAGGATACAGGGTGGGGGGGGGGTGCGAAGGGGAAGCTGGGAAGAAGTGAGAGAGTAGCATAGACATATATACACTACCAATTGTGAAATAGATAGCTGGTGGGAAGTTGCTGTATAATAAAGAGAGATCAACTCGATGATGGGTGATGCCTTAGAGGGCCAGGACAGGGAGGGTGGGAGGGAGTCACGGGAGGGAGGGGATATGGGGATATATGTATAAATACAGCTCATTCACTTTGGTGTACCTCAAAAGCTGATACAAAAGTGTAAAGCAATTATATTCCAATAAAGAGCTTAAAAAAAAAAAAAACAGTAAATCAAGTGGAAAAAAAAAATCAAATCCCTATCACTAAAACCAACTATTCTGAATGAACAATCTCTACTGTGTTTTTCCCTCTAAGAAGAAAACAAATATGAAACATGGCAAATAAATAGTCTAATTATTACATTCTCTTAGATTTAAGAGCCAGAAGGCCTCTGAAGCCTATTTAGCTTTGTTCTTGTGTGTCTGGCACTATTGGTTTTCCTTTTATGAAATGAAAATCTGAAATAACATAACATTACCCTTAATCATGTTTGTGCTACAGAAAGAACATCTCCTTGAAATATAAGCCTTTGATTCTATGATGCCCTCACAAAACACCACTTGCCAACAGCTGGATCTTTTTTTAATCAAAGAAGTGTTTGAGGCATGGAGAGTATTTATTCTTCTGGTTTTCCTTCCAATCTCCTTTTCTCTTCCTTCGGCCTTGAGATTTGAGATCTTGATGTATAGAAAGCAACATACCTCCTTCTACTTTCCAAACTCATGGCAAAGTTAAAAGAATAAGCAACGTCTGTAGATGTGGTATACATACACACTGGTTTATAAAAACTAGAAAATAGGTACCATTATTGGACCTAAGAAGATTCTAAATAGCATCACCTTAATGCTACATGATATTTTGTTCCATTACTCCAAGAAGATACATACATAAATTATACTAACATTACCAAAACACTTACCCCATAGTTGTTATAAAGCATTATTTCTTGCAATGGTGTTGGTTATATAGAGTTTTAATCATGAACATATAGTATTATCTAACTTTCATATGAAAAATCCATGACTCTCCCTTGTATCTAAAATGGGTAATGGATGTTGCTATTTGTGAAATGAAAAAATTATGCAGTGACACTCAAATGTATTAACTGAAAACTAGTAAATATTTCACAAGCACCTAGTATGTGTTCTGCACCAGGCTAGTAGTAGATGTAAAAGCGGACAACCATTCTCTGCCTTTCAAGATCTTTCTTAGTCTCTCATGGTAAAAATAAGACCACAAAGGAAATGGGAACCATGACACAAACAGACTTATCCAGGGGCTGGTGGTCCTGCTCTCCACCAGCCTCACCCCACTCCCTCCTCCATAGCCCCACATACACATGTTGATTTTATTGGCTGCAAAGCAAATGTGATCACATGAAGGCATAGATTAAAACATAAAAAAGATATACAATTTTCCTACCCTAAGAGAGCTACCCTAGAGAAAACTATCCATGTACCCATATATCCTTTTAGTCTGGATTCACATGCATGGATATTTTATGTAGTACTTTGATTTGTGTGTAGCAAGTGCATTGGATTATATCATCAACATTTTTCCAAGATGTTACATAGTCTTCCATATATGCATCTATCATATTCCACATGCTAATACACACTTTAAAAATTCCTCCTTTAGTATTCATTTCTGAGTTTGCCCTCATATAAATCCAACAAAGGAAATTTCTTCCCATTTTTTTTTACAAAAAATTTTCAGAAACTCAGCAGTCCCATTTTTGGGGTGATTTAACAGTCTTTGTTCCTTCTCTACTTTATCACTTCTTCCTGATCCCTCTCAGAGTGGTGTAACTACCTTAAGAGAAGTAAAAGACACTAAAGCTGGCTGTAGGAGTCATGGCCGCTGTGGGTGGGGAGAAGGACCGTGGCGATGAGCTCCTTTCCCTCTCCCTCCTGATAATGACCCTCTTCTAATCCCGTAGGTTTCTCAGTCAGCCGCCCCCCAGGCATTTCGTGTTACAGTTTTGATGCCTGACATCTTTATTTCCTCATGTATATTCTTTTTTACCAGTCCTTACTTAAAGTGTCTAGACACACAAGATCTTAACTCAAAGATCCCTCCCCACCCCCATGCCCCAAAGCCTTGATATTATCTGGGCTTGCATGCCCACTGTTTGGAGCACACACAGAAACAAACACATCTAAAACAGCTGTCATAACCCTTAAGGAATTCTTTTGTTTGAAACATCTTTTTTACTGTGCCAGACTATTTGTATTGGCTTCTAGTAGGAACTATTCAGATTGGATTTAAATTGTCATCATATATGTACTCCATGTCCTCACTAGCTTTTGGTGAATGAAAGTTGGAATGATTTCCCATGGTAACCAGTCATTTTCAACTAGTGATCCCCGATTGATATAAAAACCAAGCCAAACCAAACAAAAAGTAACCACAATAAACCCTGCTATTTATTGTATTAGACTTGTTAGAGTTTAAATTTACTTAGGGAGCTAATATTCGATCACACAAGATTGCAAATAATTAAAAGAACTCCCTAGTTAGAAGTTATTTATTTTATACAAGCCAAGCAAATACTTTGCAAGTGAATAAGCCCCAGATTAGATCATAAAAGTCACAAATTCCATGCAGCATAAGGAAGGGATTGCTGTGAGTTGGCTCAATTTCTGTGTCAGAACAGGCAGAACAAGACGAAATAATAGGCCATTTTGTTTCTGCATTGGACTTGGAAGAGTCAGTTCAAATGAAATCAGCAAATACATTTGAACACCTGCAATGTGAAAGGAACATGTTAAACACCATGAGAGATGTAAAAAATAAATAAGGCAAGTTCTAGCTGCAATAAACTCAAATGAATGCTTTTAAAAGGATGGTTCTTACCTTTAAGGAACTTTAAATTAAAAATTTTATAGACTACTGCCAAGAAGGCTATTATTTTACTTTCCACTATTCATGTCTCACTGTCCATGTACTTGAATTGCAGCAGCTTTGAATTAGCTGAATAAGCTTCTTGGCTATGAAAGTTTTTCTGTTTTTATAATTAGTTTAGGGAGAAGGGTTTTCAAACTTCCACTATGAGTAGTCTTTGAATCTAAGTAGAGTGCCTTATTTCTGCATTTTAAAATATGGTAAACTAGATTTTTTTTAAAGTCTCCTACCACAAGAGAAATATGTGAAAATATATTTTAAAAATATTTTATTTAAAAGATGCACAACTGATCTAATAAGGAAAATTAAGAAAATCTTTAATGGCTAAAACCAAACCAAAGCATAGATAAAATCCAGTAGGTTAAGGCAACCTGGGTTGTGATGAGGTTGATGTCATAAGGACATTTACGGATACATAAAACCCAGGGCTTTGGGGTTTTACAGATAAGCAGGAAAAAGGCCTGGACCTGAGCAAACAGTATTCACATAAAGCTAAAATCCTCTGAGGCTATACTATAGCCTTATACTTTCAATGAAAGTGAGGCTACTCTACAAAAAGGGAGTTGGCCAAGCAATTTGTCTGTCTTGGTCTTGGCCCTTGATTGGGGTGGGTGGGGGAAGACAGAGAGTAGAGATTATCTTTGGTGGGAATAAAGTACTATCCAAATAGGAAAGGATAGGCTATGGACTTCAACTGTATTGGCAATGTTTTATTTTTTAACTTGTACACTGGATATGAAGGTGAGTATTATTCTTATATCAGTGTGTATGTCTTTAATATCCTTGAATCAAAGAAAAGAAAAGGAGCCTATACCAAATTAAAAATAGCATTGTTTTCAGATTAAAACACATTTAAGATACAGCTAATTAATGACAATTAATTGAAATGACACATGCACCCCAATGTTCATTGCAGCACTATTTACAATAGCCAGACACGGAAGCAACCTAAATGTCTATCAACAGAGGACTGGATGAAGAAGATGTGGTATATATATGCAATAGAATATTACTCAGCCATAAAAAAGAACAAAATTATGCCATTTGCAGCAACATGGATGGACCTAGAGATTGTCATATTGAGTGATGTAAGTCAGAGAAAGACAAATATCATATGATATCACTTATATGTGGAATCTAAAAAATAAAAAATAAAAGAGTACAAATGAACTTATTTACAAAACAGAAATAGAGTCACAGATGTAAAAAACAAACTTATGGTTACCGGGGGGAAACGGGGAAGGGATAAATTGGGAGATTGGAATTGACATATACACACTACTATATCTATAACAGATAACTAATAAGGGCCTATCAAATAGCACAGGAAACGCTTCTCAATACTCTGTAATGACCTATATGGGAAAAAAAATCTAAAACAGAGTGGATATATGTATATGTATAACTGATCCACTTTGCTGTATACCTGAAACTAACACAACATTGTAAATCAACTATACTCCAATAAAAATTAAAAAAAAAATTAAACCTGCAGTCTTTTCAACTCCTCATCCCCTGATCTCCCTATATTTTTAAAAAAGAATGTTTCAATTCAAGAAATCCTAAGAGTTTCATATTTTATTGTGGGATGTGACTGAGTCCAGTTTCAGGAATAAATCATCTCCAGGAGGCCTCATCTAAAATTTACCAATAGTCAGCCCTCTGCATCTGTGAGTTCTGCATCCACTCATGGTTGATTGAATCCACGTGGAACTCGCTGATACTGAGGGTGGGAGGGCTGACTGCCCGTCACCATTTTGTGTAAGGGACTTGAGCATCTGAGGATTTTGGTACGGGAAGGGGCCCTGGAACCAATCCCCCATGGACACCGAGGGCTGACTGCTCTGTGTGGGCTCTTTGGGATAGCTTTATAACAGGCTTTCTGCCTTGGACAGCCTTGAATACAATATCCATGGTGGATCTAGGTTAGAAAATCCACCAACAAATGGTTCTTTGCTGGCACAGACTTTATTGGCAGATGCATGTTTCCTTTGACCACTCAGTTTACACCGACCCTGCCCTTTTCTGAATTCTTAGTGCACTTACTGTGCATTGTCTTTGCTTGGATACTTAGTCCTGTTCTGCATTTCACAGCTATACACATTATCTCTTCAATGAGACCTGAAGGTCCAGAAGAAGAGATTTATTTTGCAATGCCTACATTGCCAAGCTGGAGGGGATATTATCTGCTTGAAGCCCCTCATATCACATTTGAGGCAACTAGTCTTATGAAGTGACTTGCCTAAAATCACACAGTGTATCTGTGAGAATATCTATAGAAAACAGATGGAAAAACCCAATTAGGATAATTCAAGGAGAGTTTATTTATAAAGGGATCATGCAGATGGGGTAATGTAGTGTCTCAAGTCTAGTAACAGCTGAAGAACTGTTACCACTTCTAGGCTGCAAAGAATAAGAATGGGTGTTACCAGAAACTGGTAGAAGAGGGCTGTAATGAAGTCTGTCTTGAGAGGGACAAGGACCTTCAGTGAAGGGACTCGCCTGTCCCAAAGCAAGCTCAGAGAGGGATACAGAGCAATAAATGTCCCAACATCACTTTCCTATAGCCACTTGAGGTACTTCCACTAGTTAAATCCAACTGTAAGCTTGAGAACACAGAAAGCCATTAATTAATTTCATAGTAGGGAGCCTTCTGGAGCCAAGGGCAAGGTGAAGGATGATAGAGAGATCTGGAGGGAAAAATAAATACTACCTGGGACATATAGCTTTAGTTGTAATAGGGTTCTCCTAACTCTAAGTGCACTATCAACTAGAACATAATTCTCATATTATTCATGACGCTTAATGAATTGGGTTGAGTTACTGAATTGAATGATAACTTCCCAACAAGAAGGAAGCACTGGGCATGCAATGTTGAGTCAGGGCCCAGTGAGGGTGTGTTTTAGACCATCTCCTACTCTCAGAATTGGAATTAGATCCAAGAGCTGTACTCAGAAGCAGATGGGAAGCCGGTGTAATGCCCAGGGCCAAGTGAGTAGAATGTTCCAAACAACTAGAGCCATTCAGCATCCTTTTTTGCTAAACAGTGACACCACCTAGCATATGGCAGGCCGGACACTGTGTGAAGCGTGGGACCATAGCCAAAGACAGAGCTGCTCTGGCTTAAAAGAGAAAGGCTAGTTTTCAGAACTTGAGAGTTAACTCTGTGAAGTATATTTCTATATAAGGAGAGATCTGACAGGGTGAAAAAGTTCAAGAACCATTGGTCCTTTGTACACACCTAAGACCCCTACTCCAGTCAGAGGTGGAACTGAACTCCAGAAGACAGGAGTAGATGCATATCTCTCTATGGGTTTAAAGGCAGCTCTCCTAGAAAAGGGAACCCTCCTACACTGTTGGTGGGAATGTAAGTTGGTGCAGCCACTGTGGAAAACAGTATGGAGGGTCTTCAGAAAACTACAAATAGAACTACCATATGATCCAGAGATTCCACTCCTAAGCATACATCCAGACAAAAATATAATTCAAAAAGATACATGCACTTCTATGTTCATAGCAACACTATTCACAATAGCAAAGACATGGGAACAACATAAATGTTCATTGACAGGTGAATGGATAAAGAAGATGTGGAACACATATACATTGGAATACTACTCAACCATAAAAATGAATGAAATATGCCATTTGCAGCAACTTGGATGCAGCTAGAGATTATCATACTAAGTGAAGTAAGTCAGACAGAGAAAGACAAATACTATATGATATCACTTATTTGTGGAATCTAAACTGACACAAATTAACTTATCTATGAAACAGAAACAGAATCAAGGACATAAGGAATAGACCGGTGGTTGCCAAGGGGGAGGGAGGAGGGAGAGTGTTCGATTGGGAGTTTGGGATTAGCAGATGCAAATTGGTATATATAGAATGAATAAACAACAAGGTCCTACTGTATAGCACAGGGAACTATATTCAATATCCTGTGATAAACCATAATGGAAAAAATATGAAAAAGAATATATATATATGTATATCTGAGTCACTTTGCCCTATAGCAGTAATTAACATAACGTAATTCAACTATACTTCAATTAAAAAAACAAAACAAAACAGGCAGCTCTCCTAAACCTCCACTACAGCAGAAATAACAATTAATCTTATCTGAACAAAAGACACTTCCCAGACCAGTCATCTCGGAACACTGACATGCACGGGCATGACAAGAACAGTGGTGGGGCCATTTTAGGATGATGTACTAGATACCTCACTAGATCTCTCTCTTTCCTTCTCAAATCTGTATTTAATAATAATGGTGCCCATTATTCCTTTGCACACATATCTCATTGGGCTATTATAATAATTAAGTGAAAGAGTGAAATAGCACTTTGTAAATTATAGGGCTTTCCACATATGACAATTGCTACTATTACCCATTGTAGGCTATCTAAGGGTCCCAGGAAAAATACCTATTTCTGCTCACTTACGATGGCTATTATTCTGAAAGATGGTTCCATTGCTGATACCTGCATTACAAAGAGAGTTTTCCCATTGTGGTTGGGTGGATATGGTGATGAAATCTGTCTTTTCAGGGGCCCCAGCTGAATTCCTGGGTCAGCTTCCTCCTTCCCACCCCAGGAACTAGTAGTTAGAAGCTGATGGTAACTCTTAGCTCAATACAATGAGAGGGGCTCACGGTGCTGTTTGATCAGACCATGATAAAGTACTCCATTGCTTCTTGTTCTAGCTATCAAGGCAAAAAGACAGCTGGTGACTGAAAAATCAACAGGAGAAGGGGGAAACCAGGCCTCTGAGAAATCCTTGGAGAAATCCCAAGGGAAGAAAAAAAATCCTGCAACAGAATAACACGTTAATATTAACTACTCCCTGATTAGCAGTTAATTGTTGCAAATGAGTTTACCAACCTTTTCCCTAACAATTAGGAGAGTGCTGCCATCACACAGCTGTCAAGCTATGGCACAGATCTGTACTGTACAAACCTGTGGTGACTGGGCTTTTGTGAGGAAGCCACAGATATTCGGGCAACGTGACTAGGTACCAGGGGACGGTGGCCAGGTAAATTTGCCTACAGTGGAGCCTGACCTGGTGCACATCCGACTGGTTGAACAGGCTGAGCAGGTTTTTGGAGATTAGGATACATGAGATAGAGAAAAGAAAATAGCCTCATGTGTTGTTTCATCTCACTACTTACTAACAGCTTGGAATTATCTATGCATTGCTTTTCAGAATTCAAATGGCACATTAAGATATCCAAACTTAAGCCCTATCAAACAATCAGACAACAAATGTAATTGCCTCTTCATTGTTAGGGGGGAAAATTTGTCCAGGATGGCTCGAAATAGTCTTTTCAAACTGTAATATAGGTACACGGCAGCGTAGTGCTCTAGAAGCCAATGCATAAGCCAATGCATAGCATTTATTTCTAGAACATCAATTTTACCTGATATTTGAAGAAGGAATGGATTATTTTCATCTCTCTCTCTCTCACACACACACACACACATACACATTAAGGGGAAGAGGACTTTCTTCTTTATGGCAATCTACTCTGAACAACATACAGACCCACACACCCCTATCAGAAGGTTGCTGTTCATATACAGCCATTAGAAGTACTTGGATTGAAAATTCCAAGGAATTCTAGTGACATAAAGCCCTGCGTGATAGCAGAGGGACGGGCAGTAGAAAAAGCCCTTAAAGTCTTTTATAAACCTAGAAGTTGAAGACAAATGTATATGTTATGTTAAATTTTTGGTAAACAATATTTAACACGTGCCTGATGATATCCTAGGCAATATCCTAAAGTCCTCCAGTTTATGAATTAAACTAGATCAAGGGTTCCTAAAGTGGATGTAATACTTCTTGTTCCCTCTCTTCTTCCTGTCACACCTGCTCCCCACATCTTCCACCCCAACTTCCAGCTGAAAACACATTCACTCATAAACTATCTGAACCATTTGTTATTCTGACAGTGACACTGAATCATTCATCGTTTTTTTGGAAGAACATGACCCTCAAATATTTTGTCATTTCGTATGATTCACAGTGAAATGATGAACCATTACACCACAAAAGGTTATACTGTTCATCATAAAAGTCACCTTGTGTGTGGAAAGCAGTAGAGTCAGAGAGGGGCCAAGACTGAGCTGCAGGCAACAGAGGGTTCTGGGTGGAGTAACTGAGGCCACAGCCCTTGATTGATGGACACTGGGTCTTACTTTATGTCATAATTAGTTCCCTCTTCTCCTTCTGTGTAGATTAGAAACATGAAAGTTGGAAGTCTGGAAGGATAGGAGTTGGGAGGAAGCATTTTGAAAGAAAATGCCCTCTGATGGGGTTTCCAGTGAGAAGAAAATTGGAAAATGCAGCCAGTAGCAAGAGTCCCTCCCTTCCCAGTTCTGCTCAAGACTTTACAGCTACAAGTCTCTCCCAAATCAGATAAAATCCTCTACTCTCAGGTTTCATGATAATAAAGACAGCCTCAAAAAAATGAGGGTCTATGCCTTATACAATGCATTCATTATTTAGAATAATTTCCCAGAATATGAGAATCAGAGCTAGGGGAAGATTTATCAGATTTCCTAGGATATGATATTTTCTTTCCAATAGACAACAACATATATGGCAAGTCACACAAATCTCCATGATGCCAAAACATAGTTGGAGTTTTGGGAAAATGGTAGATAGCATTTTGCTCTATGTTCACCATGAACAAATTTTAAAAACTCAGACTGAACCCCCAAAGGTCCAGGACAAAATCTTATTATTTCTTTTAATAGTATAATCTTATCATCCAGTAAATCATTCTACATCAATGGACATACTAGAGAGAAGCACATGGATTGTAAAATTAAATTGCCTAGTTCCACTTCTTCTTAGCTACCTGACTACAGGTTAGATGATGTAATCTCATTGTGCTATAGTTTCCTTAGCTGTGAAATGGAGAAAATACCACAGACTAACCTCACTCAGTGGGCTGTTATAAGAATCAAGCGAGGTAATGCATGTAAAGCATTTAGCACAGTGCTCAAATGGCAAAGAATTAACTATTATGATTATGATTACTGTCAGAAAATTATTTCTCTGAGCTTCCTTCACAAGCACCTTTAGTAGCTAGATCATTTCATGTTAGAGGTGCATGGTACTTCCTTTTTTCTCTTTCTCTTAATTACTAACTGCCTTTATTTTTATTTTAATTACTCTGTGTCAGATGTGTTATTGCTATAATATGCTCAAATATTTCAAAAAGTATGTGGGGTATAAATTATAAATAAAAAATGAAGACCATACTAGACAAATATGCCACAAAAAAAGAAAACTACAGGGCATTATCACTGATAAACATAGATGCAAAAATCCTAAACAAAATACTAGCAACCCGCATCCAACACCACATTAAAAGGATCACACACCATGATCAAGTGGGATTTATCCCAGGGATGCAAGGATTTTTCAATATCTGTAAACTAATCAATGTGGTATACCACATTAACAAATTGAAGAATAAAAACCATATGATCCTCTCAAGAGATGTAAAAAAGCTTTTGATAAAGTTCAACACCTATTTATGATAGAAAAAAAAAACTCTCCAGAAAGTGGGCGTAAAGGGAACCTACCTCAACATAATAAAAGCCATATATGACACACCCACAGATAACATCATGCTCAATGGTGAAAAGCTGAAAGCATTTCTTCTAAGCTCAGGAACAAGACAAGGATGTCCACTCTCACCATTTTTGTTCAACATAGTTTTGGAAGCCCTAGCCATGGCAATCAGAGAAGAAAAAGAAATAAAAGGAATCCAAATTGGAAAAGAAGAGGTAAAACTGTCACTGTTTGCAGATGAAAGGATACTATACATAGAAAATCCTAGAGATGCTACAATACCAGAAAACTACCAGAAGTCATCAATGAATTTGGTAAAGTTGCAGGATACAAACTTAATACACAGAAATCTGTTTCATTTCTATACACTAAAAACAAAAGATTAGAAAGAGAAATTAGGGAAACTCTCCCATTTACCATCACATCCAAAAGAATAAAATACCTAGGAAAAAACCTCCCTAAGGAGGCAAAAGACCTGTACTCTGAAAACTATAAGACAGTGATGAAAGAAATTAAAGATGACATAAACAAATGGAGAGATATACCATGTTCTTGGACTGGAAGAATCAACATTGTCAAAATGACTATACTACCCAAAGCAGTCTAGAGATTCAATTCAATTCCCATCAAATCACCAATGGCATTTTTCACAGAATTAGAACAAAAAATTAAAATCTGCATGGAAACACAAAAGACCCCAGATAGCCAAAGCAATATTGAGAAAGAAAAACGGAGCTGAAGGAATCAGGATCCCTGACTTCAGGCTATACTATAAAGCTACTGTAATCAAAACAGTATGGTACTGGCACAAAAACAGACACATAGATCAATGGAACAGGATAGAAAGCCCACAAATAAACCCACACACCTACAGCCAATTAATCTTTGACAAAGGAAGTAAGAATATATAATGGAGAAAAGACAGTCTCTTCAATAAGTGGTGCTGGGAAAAATGGACATCTGCTTGTAAAAGGTTGAAATTAGAACACTCCCTAACACCATACACAAAGATAAACTCAAAATGGATTAAAGAACTAAATGTAAGACCAGATACTAAAAACTCTTAGAGGAAAACATAGGCAGAACACTCTTTCACATAAATCACAGCAAGATCTTTTGGATCCACTTCCTAGAAGAATGAAAATAAAAACAAAAATAAACAAATGAGACCTAGTTAAACTCAAAAGCTTTTGCACAGCAAAGGAAACCATAAACAAAACAAAAATAGGACCCACAGAATGGGAGAAAATATTTGCAAATGAAGCAACCAATAAGGGATTAATCTACAAAATATATCAATACAAAGAGCTCATGCAGCTAAATATCAAAAAGCAAACAACCCAATC
Organism: Hippopotamus amphibius kiboko; assembly: GCF_030028045.1. Taxonomy (NCBI): domain Eukaryota; kingdom Metazoa; phylum Chordata; class Mammalia; order Artiodactyla; family Hippopotamidae; genus Hippopotamus; species Hippopotamus amphibius. The sequence goes on along the minus strand of NC_080200.1, from coordinate 36,929,156 downwards.
AAAAAATGGCAGAAGATCTAAATAGACATTTCTGCAAAGAAGACATACAGATGACATGAAAAAATGCTTAACATTGCTAATTATTAGAGAAATGCAAATCAAAACTACAATGAGCTATCACCTCACTCCAGTCAGAATGGCCATCATAAAGTGTCTACAAACAATAAATGCTGGAGAGGGTGTGGAGAAAAGGGAACTCTTCCACACTGTTAGTGGGAATGTAAATTGATACAGCCACTGTGGAGAACAGCATGGAGTTTCCTTAAAAAACTAAATATAGAGCTACCATGTGATCTAGCAATTCCATCCTGGACATATATCCAGAATAAACCAAACTTTGAAAAGATACATGAACCTCAAGAATTTCCTGGTGGTCCAGTGATTAAAACTCACTCTGCACTTCCAATGCAGGGGGTGCTGGTTTGATCCCTGGTCAGGGAACTAACATCGCACATGATGCACGGCCAAAAAAAAAAAAAAAAAAAACTACTGGGGAAAAAAGTTAAAAAAAAAAAAAAGAAAGATACATGAATCCCAATGTTTACTGCAGCACTGTTTATACAACCAAGATATGGAAGCAACCTAAATGTCCATCAACAGATGAATGAATAAAGAAGATGCAATACATATATACAGTGGAATATTACTCAGCCATTAAAAAAGAATTAAGTAATGCCTTTTGCAGCAACATGGATGGACCTGGAGATTAGCATACTAAGTGAAGTCAGTCAGTGAAATACAAATATTTTATACCATTTATATGTGGAATCTAAAAAAATGATACAAATGAACTTATTTACAAAACAGAAACACTCACAGACTTAAAAAACAAATTTATGGTTACCAAAAGGGAGGGGTGGGGGGAGGGGTAAATTAGGAGGTTGGGATTAACATATACACATTACTATATATAAAGTAGACAATCAACAAGGATCTACTGTAGAGTATAGAAAACACTACTCGGTACTCTGTAATAGCCTATATGGGAGAAGAATCTGAAGAAGAATAGATATATGTATACATATATCTAAATCACTTTGCTATACACCTGAAACTGATACAATGTTGTAAGTAAACTATACCACAATATAAAATTTAAAAAAAAAAGACCATGATATACCTATATAAGTATCTCATTTATGATTTCTTAAATGGACTTCTGTTTATATCTAATTCTTTCTAAAACAAGAAGGAATTTCTGGGTGTATGCTAATTAGAGGATATAACAAAAGGAATAGACAAAAAAACCATATGTGTGTCACTAAGTGTGACATATTGGAGAATGAATCTATTATGTCTGACTTTTCCTTAGCCCAGAAGTACACATCTTTTAGGTAATAGTGTGGTTATTATGGAAATATATAGCTCAAACTATATAACAACCCAAATATCTACTGACACAAATTTAATGTTCCTCATCCTATGAAACACCCAACTTCAGATACTTCATGAAACAAGATTATGATAATTATTTTTGTTGCTGTTGTTATCTAAGTATGAACTCCTTTTATTTACTTAATATAAACCAGATTAAATGACAGTTGGGGGTGCTGATGAGCAGTCATGAGTGAGTGCTATGCTCTGCTGTGCTGTAGATGTGGTAAATAACATTTACAGTTCTTCCAGTTTTAAAACATCCTTGCATTCTTGGTGTAAATCCTATCTGACTTCGACATGTAATTTAAATGTTTTTTCTCTTCTCCAGAACAATTTATATGAAATAGGGGGTTTATCTTCTTTGATGGTTCAGAAGATTATGCTTGGAACATATTCTGGTCCAAATGTTGTATTTGTCAGTTAGGATAGATTTTTTTAAAGTTTTATTTTATGCTTAATTATTATAGGCTTTTTAATTTTCTATTTTTAGTTATTTTTAGTAAGTTCTGCTTTCTAAAACATTAACTTTTTCAAATGTATTGGCATAAAGTGGACATCTCTTAAAGTTCTAGTCACCAACGGTTATGACTTCATTTCTTGCATTATTTATTGATTTGTTTATTTATTTATTTATTTTAAGAACTTTTATTGAGATACAGTTAACAGACAATAAACAGCATATATTTAGAGTGTACAATTTGGTATCCCAATCTCCCAATTCATCCCCCCCCAACCCTCTCCGCTTTCCCTACTTGGTGTCCATGTGTTTGTTCTCTACATCTATGTCTCTATTTCTGCCTTGCATTTCCTCTTTCATAGTTGTTAGCATTTGCCTTATGTATTGAGGTGCTCCTATATTGGGTGCATATATATTTATAATTGTTATCTCTTCTTCTTGGATGGATCCCTTGATCCTTATGTAATGTCCTTTCTTGTCTCTTGTAATATTTTTTATTTTAAAGTCTATTTTATCTGATGTGACTACTGCTACTCCAGCTTTCTTTTGATTTTCATTTGCATGGAATATCTTTTTCCATCCCCTCACTTGCTGTCTGTATGTGTCCCTAGGTCTGAAATGGGTCTCTTGGAGACAGCATATGTATGGGTCTTTTTTTTGTATCCATTCAGCCAGTCTGTGGCTTTTGGTTGGTGCATTTAGTCCATTTACATTCAAGGTAATTATCGATATGTATGTTCCTATTACCATTTTCTTAATTGTTTTGTTTTTGTTTTTGTAGGTCCTTTTCTTCTCTTATGTTTCCTGCTCAGAGAAATTCCTTTAGCATTTGTTGTAGGGCTGGTTTGGTGGTGCTGAATTCTCTTAGCTGTTGCTCCTCTGGAAAGCTTTTGATTTCTCCATCGAATCTGAGTGAGATCCTTGCTGGGCAGAGTATTCTTGGTTGTAGGTTCTTCCCTTTCATCACTTTAAACATATTATGCCACTCCCTCCTGGCTTGCAGAGTTTCTGCTGAGAAATCAGCTGTTACCCTTATGGGGGTTCCCTTGTATGTTATGTGTCGTTTTTCCCTTGTTGCTTTTAATAACATTTCTCTGTCTTTAATTTTTGTCCATTTGACTACTATATGTCTTGGCATGTTTCTCCTTGGATTTATCCTGCCTGGGACTCTCTGAGCTTCCTGGACTTGGGTAGCTATTTCCTTTCCCATGTTAGGGAAGTTTTCAACTATAATCTCTTCCAATATTTTCTTGGGTCCTTTCTCTCTCTCTTCTCCATCTGGGACCCCTATAATGCGAATGTTGGCACATTTAACATTGTCCCAGAGGTCTCTTAGGCTGTCTTCAGTTCTTTTCATTCTTTTTTCCTTATTCTTTTCTGCATCAGTGATTATCACCATTCTGTCTTCCAGGTCACTTATTCGCCCTTCTGCCTCAGTTAATCTGCTGTTGGTTCCTTCTAGTGTATTTTTTCATTTCAGTTATTGTGTTGCATATCTCTGTTTGTTTGCTCTTTAATTCTTCTAGGTCTTTGGTAAACTTTTCGATCTTTGTATCCAGTCTTTTTTCAAAGTCCTGGATCATCTTCACCATCAATATTCTGAATTCTTTTTCTGGAAGGGTGCCTATCTCCTCCTCATTTAGTTGTTTTTCTGGGGTTTTGTCCTGTCCCTTCCTCTGGTACAAAGTGCTCTGCTTTTTCATTTTCTATATCTTTCTGTGGCTGTGGTTTTCAGTTCCACAGGACAGAGTACTGCTAGTACTGCTTGATACTGCTGTCTGCCCTCTTGTGGAGGAAGCTATCTAGGAGGCTGGTGTGTGCTTCCTGATGGGAGGGACTGATGGTGGGTAGGGCTGGGTGGGCAGAGCTCAGTAAGACTTTAATCCAATTTGGTGAGCAGAGCTCAGTAAAACTTTAATCTACTTGTCTGCTAATGGGTGGGGCTGTGTTCACACTTTGTTGGTTGTTTGGCCTGAGGCTACTTAGCACTGGAGCTTACAGGCTCTTTGGAGGGGCTAATGGTGGACTCTGGGAGGTTTCACGCCAATGAACACTTCCCAGAACCCCTACTGCTAGTACCCCTGTCTCCTCGGTGAGCCACAGCTGCTCCCCACCTCTGCAGGCAACCCTCCAACACCAGCAGGTAGGTCTGGTTCAGTCTCCTATGGGGTCACTGTTCCTTCCCCCTGGGTCCTGCTGAGCACATTTTTTTGTGTGCCCTCCAAGAGTGGAGTCTCTGTTTTCCCCAGTCCTGTGGAGGTCCTGCAATCAAATCCCGCTGGCTTTCCAAGTCTGATTCTCTAGGGGTTCCTCCTCCCGTTGCTGGACTCCCAGGTCAGTAAGCCTGACATGGGGCTCAGAACCCTCACTTTAGTGGGTGGACTTCTGCAGTATAACTGTTCTCCAGTTTGTGAGACACCCACCCAGCATTTATGGGATTTGATTTTAACGCGATTGCGCCCCTCCTACCATCTCATTGTGGCTTCTCCTTTGTCTCTGGATGTGGTGTGTCTTTTTTGGTGAGTTCCAGTGTCTTTCTGTCGATGATTGTTCAGCATTTAGTTGTAATTCCAGTGTTCTTGCAAGAGGGAGTGAGTGCAGGTCCTCCTACTCTGCCATCTTAATCCTATCTTGCATTATTTATTTTTATGTTGCATTTTTTTCTTCATAAATTTTTCTTGAGGTTAGTCTAGTTCATTAGAGAAATATATTTTTATATTGTTGCCTCTATATTTTCTGATTTATATTTAATCAGTGTCTGTACCCTCCTTTATTTGGGTTTAATGTCTTTTATTTTTTTAACCTCTTGAGTTAGATTATTAGCTTATTCACACTTTTTTCCTTTCTAATGTATACATAAAAGGCTCTACGGACCAGGTTAGCTTTATTTTACAAATTTTAATATCTACTTTTACTGTCCCTTACTTTTATTCAACCTAGAAAATATTTCAATTTTTAAATTTCCTAATGCTTCTTTAAATTATTTTTTCTATGTTTTTATTTATTTCCATTTTTTGCATTATAAATAACTTGGTGTGTATAAACTTGATATTTAAAATTGGTATTTGTTGAGATCAGCCTATGTGACCTACTATGTGGTTAATATTTAAATATATTCCAAATGTGCTTAAAAATTAGTATTCTTTAATTTGAAGGAAGCATGACTCTATATATCCATTATATCAAGTTTGTTTATTTTCTTGTCAACTCATACATAATTTTACTAATTTTTTAACTGCACAGTCTAGCACACAATATGAGAACATTCATCAGCTAAAATTGTGGATTTAGTTACAAAGTGCAATAAGCTTTTACTTTGTATATTTTGAGGCTATTTTGTGAGGTGCAAGCAGCTTTAGGGCTAGTCAAGCTTCTTGGTGAGCTGTCCTTTTAACCATTGTAGTAACCATCTTTCCTTCATAATAATGCTTTCTGCCTTTTGGTCTAATTTGTGTGATATTAACATAGCTACATCAACTTCTTTCATTAATATTTACTTCATATATATTTTCCATTCTTTTACATTCAACTTTTCTGTGTCCTTATGTCTTGGTGTCTCAGGTGTCCTTATGTCTCAGGTATCTTTACTTCTTTTGTGAAGATTATAAAAACAGAGCTCTTTGAAATTTTCTCCTGTCTTTTTTAAGATAGATCTTAATTTTTAGAGATGTTTTAGGTTCACAGCAAAATTGAGTGGAAGGTGCATCGATTTCCCATATATCTCCTACATTTACACACATGCAGAGCCTCCCTCATTATCAATATACCCCAGCCAGAGTGGTACAATCAATGAGCAAACATTGATACATCATTATCACCCCAAGTCCATAGATAACATTAGAGTTTACTCTTGGTGTACATTCTACAGCAGATTCATGTCTGTGTATAATTATCAAACAAAATGTTTCCACTGCCTTAAGCATCCTCTGTGTTCTACCTATTGATTCTTCCTCCTTCCAAACTCTAGCAGCCACTGATCATTTTACTGTCTCCATAGTTTTGCCTTTTCCAGAATGCCACATAGTTGGAATCACACAGTATGTAGCCTTTTCAGATTGACTTTGTTCAGTAGTATGCATCTAAGTTTCCTACATGTCTCTTTATGGCTTGATAACTCATTTCTTTACAGTGCTGAAAAAATATCCCACTGTCTGGATGTAACAGAATTTATTCAACTGAAAGTAACATTTTGGTTGCCTCCAAGTTTGGGCAATTATACATAAAGCTGCTATAAACATCCATGTGCATATTTTTGTATGGACATAAGTTTTAAATTCCTTTGGGTAAATACCAAAGAGCACAATTACTGGCTCACATGGTAAGAACATATTTAGTTTTATAAGAAACTGCCAAACTGTTTTCCAAAGTGGATGTGCCATTTTGCATTCCCACCACCAATGAATGAGAATTCCTGTTGCCCACATCCTCACCAACATTCAGGATTTTGGCCGTCCTAACAGATATCTCATTGTTGTTTTAATTGCATTTCCCTAGTGACACTTGATGTGGAGCATCTTTTCATATGCTTACTTGTTACCTATATATCTTTGGTGAGGTTTCTGTTAAGGTCTTTGATGTACTTTTTAATAGAGTTCTTTCCTTTCTTTTGTTTCTATTTGTTGTATCCATGAATTCGGATTTGCTTTTGCCATCTTATTTGCGCCTTTGATTTGCTGAACTTTTTCTTTCTGCCTTATTTTATTGTTTTCTGTCTTCTTTTGTATTAATCAAGTTTGCTTTATTTTCCTCTTTTTCTTCTACTGGTTTGGAAGTTATGAATTCTATTTCTATTTTATTCCTTATGCTTAAAGTTTTAACAAACACACTTACTCTGCAGTCTAGCATCAATGTTTCTATCCTTCTCTCGAAAAGCATAATAATATTAGAAAACTGAGTATTCCTTCCCACCTTATATGTCATTATTGTCAAAAATTTTATTTCTACCTTGATTTTAATCCTCTGCCCAAATTAATAATCATTGCTGTTATTAAGTTTTGCATTTAATGTTCATTTAGATTTACTTCTGGCATCCTTGTCTTTAACGTTTCTTTCTTTTCAAGGTAGTTCACTTGATGAGGGTCTTTGAGTAATCAGGCATGGGTGGGAGGGGGCTAGTGAGCCACGGGGGACAATGAGCTGGGCAGCTTGGTGCTGCAGCCACTTTTAGGTGGGTGCCTTGGCAACTCCACCTGCAAGGAGAGGGTAGGATGCCAGAGCCAGGTGTCCCAGTGCTCTAGGGCCACTCACAGCCAGAAGTCCCTGAACTGGTTCTCGCCTTGACACTGGGCTACCTGGAGCCTTTGGTGGGACATGATTTGTGAGAGAACTGAGAGAACTCTCAGTTTTTGCTTTTCTGAAAATGTCTTTAATTTTGTTCTCATTTAAATAATTTATCTGAATAGAGAATTCTAGAATGACTAGTTGGGTGTCAGTATTTTGAAGGTATTATTTCACTCTTTTCTGATCACTAATGATTTTATTGAGAATTCTGCTAATTGATTTTATTCTTTGTAACATATGAATCTTTCCTCTCTTGTTGGTATTAAGACCTTTCTCTTTGTCATTGTTGTTTTGCAATTATACTACAGTATGCTTACATGAAGATTTATTTTTTTGTTTTCTTATTCAGGACCTATGGGTTTTTTAAATAGGAGATTTCATGTTGCTAATCAGATCTGGAAAATTCTTAGCCCTGATTTCTTTGAGTGTGGCCCATTCTCTACTCTCTTTATTTCTTTCAGAATTTCTATAAGCTTTACTTTGTATTTTTTTCTTCCTTTAAACAGCTTTAGTGAGATATACTTAATGCCATACAATTCAGCCAATTTAAAGTGTACAATTCAATGCTGTTTAGTGTATCCACAAAATTGTGCAGCCATCACTACACTATTAAAGCAAGGGCATCCCTCCTTAAAAGAAACACCATAGTCATTAGCTGTCACCCATCACTCTCTCCCACGTTCCTTCTTCCCCTCGCTTCAGCTCTAAGCAGCTACTGATCTCTTTTCTGTCTCTATGGATTTTCCTCTTCTGGATATTTCATATAAATGCAGTCCTGCACTGTGTGATCTTTTGTAACTGGCTTCTTTCAGTTAGCATAATGTTTTCAAGGTTTATCCATGTTGTAGCTTGCATCAGCACTTCATTAATTGTCAGATAATATTTCATTACATGAATAAATTTACCAATTTTTTGTACAAGTTTTTGTGTGGACATATGTTTCATTTCTATTGAATATACCTAGGAGTGGAATTTTTGGTTTATAGCAAACTTTATGTTTAGCTTTTTGAGGAACTACCAAACTATTTTCCAAGGCAGCTGCACCTTTCTCCTTATCAACCCTTGTTATTTTCCGTCTTTGGGTTTTCTTGTTCTATCCTCTATGACTCTTACCTTAGCATTCATATTTCCATTTCTTTCCCTTGGTGTTGTCATCTTATTAATTTTCTCAGCTCTTGTTTTCTAGATCATCAGATTTCTTCAGCTGCATGTAATCTGCTATTACGAAACATATATTGTGCTTTAAAGTCAGTGAAGAGTCTTCTATACATAGAAGTTTTATTTGTTATATTTTTCATAATTCTCTTATTCTTATAAATGACACCATACTCTTGCCTTTTGGCTTCCAAATCTTATTTTAATCTCTTTAATCATTTTAGCTACACTTACATGAATGTCTCTTTCAAATGATTTGTCTATTATCTAAAGTTTTGTGGTTGCTAATCCTCCAGCCCACCTTACAAATTAATTATCTGCTGCCTCATTTTTATGGTAGATAATTTCCAGGTGTGTTTAGGAACTTTGTATCGGGAGGTCATTTTAAGTACGTATCCTTTTTCCTAAGGGAATCGTGACTCCCCTTCCTCCAGGAGTCTGGCTTTTTGGAGTGTTGCTACCAAACAGTTTGGCATGTTCTTCCTTCACTCATGTCATGAGTATAATTCACATGGAAACAACTTTTATGCCAATTTCCTCCACCTAGGGTTTGAAGTAACACTTCAGTAGGATAAATTTGGGCTCCAAAGCCCTTCAGGGAATATGGGAAACTCAAAACCAGAAAACAAACAAGTGTCTTGCATTTTTCCCAAGCACAGTAGTAAATGCATTTAACCCCCTTTTCTTGGGGTAGCAGTCCTTCAAGGTTTTCATGTTTCATCAGAATTCTCAGGATCTATTTTCCAGCTTCTATGGGATCTCTCTGGGTCAGATATGTTGTCTTCTATCTCTGGAAGGTGTTCAGACCTACACTTTATCCCTCCCCCCACACCTGTCATGGCTTAAATGGAAGATAGTTCCTCTAGCCTTGAGCCCCCTCTCTACCTCTGGTTCACAGGAGTTTCTGTATCTTTCTTCTAAGCTTAGACATATATTTTAAAAATTACATTTCAACCAGAATTGCTAAATGTTTGTTATAGACTGAATTGTGTCCCCCAGAAAATACATATGTTTAAGCTCTAACCCCTGAGCTCTAACCTCAGAATGTGACTATTTGGAGACAGAGCCTTTAAAGAGGTTATTGAGTTAAAATGAGGCCATTAGGGCCATTAATTCAATCTGACTGGTGTCCTTATAAAAAGAGGAAGTTTGGACACACAAAAAGAGATACCAGGGGTGTAAAAACATAGAGAAAAGATCATGTGAAAACACAACAACAAGGTAGCCATCTTCAAGCCAAGGATAGATGCCTCGGGAGAAACCAAATCTGATGATACCTTGATCTTGCACTCCCAGCTTTCAGAACTGTGAGAAAATAAATTTCTGTTTTTTAAGTCACTCAGTCTGAGGTATTTTGTTATGACAGCTAGCAAACTAATGTAGTGTTTTAGCACAAGAGTCTTCAGCCTAGTCTACTCTGATATTTTTTCAGAAATTGTTTAATTTTTAAAATCAATACCATCATCTTCCCTGCTTCAGCTCCATAACAGAGAATTTTTCTACACAAAGAAAATGCTTTATAGAAGCTTCATATGTTATTTAAAAACAAATAGTTGGTAAGGAAACATAGTTTTAAAAAAGTGATATCACAGTAAGATAAATGGGATGGGGTAAAGCTAATGATGGTTTTATACACACAATATTTCAAAGGCTCTCTGAGTTCAGGCTACTTCCAGAAACTGGAATAGTCAGATTGTGGACAGACTTGGGAGAGCTAGAAGAGAGTGTTTCTTCCTTGGAGAAGTATAGAATTATCCCAGCTTCCTAGAAAGTCTATGTACATCTATATTACTCAGACTACCCAAGCAGCCCAAACTTTGGGATTTCATTCAAAAGGGAAATTACTCTTTCTATCTATCATGCTAGGCATACTGTCAAACACGAAAACAAATATGCAATATGACCTAATGAAAACTTTCACCACTCAGAGAAGCCAATGGACTCATGATCTGTTTTCTACCAAGGCTTGCTTAGGAAAGACCAAGTGATCCTCTGATGGAGTTAGGAATGGACAAGACTGAAAACTAAATGAAATGTGACAAAGAAGACACCGGGATGGACACATTTCATATCTGGAGATAATCCACTGCCGGGGTTTGTGGGGAAGCATGGGAGGGCTGGAGGCAGGAAAGGAGGAAGGGAGAAGAGAGAGAACACTGATGATGTTATTTCTTGTTACCTTAGCAACCATCTGGTCAAACTGAATAGCAAAGATTGATTAAACAGGAGTATATGCCAAATGATTTAAGGAAAATTTTGTGGATTTGTGTCTTATAGGATTGGGATTTCTAATGTCACTGAATTTGAGCTCCCATTCATCTTGAACATGAATGTGTTAATGTGATTTCAAATAATAAAAAAAGGCACAGTCAAGTTTATTGGAAATGGATGCTGTGAATATGTGGGTGCTTTGGGAAACAAATGCGCATGAAAAAAGAGAAACAAGGAAATACAATAAGGAAGGAAGATAAGAAAAAAAAAAACAAAAAAGAATGAGGAAGGAAGTCAGATCTGAGACTTTTCTGTAAGAGTTAACATCTATTCACATCCAAATTGATAGTCATTTGAGGGGTCAGATAAGTTAAAGTTTTAATTTATGTTTAACATTTTTATTTAGCACCAAATTAAGTACAAGTATCATAATGCTAGAAAAAATATTCATCTTCTCATCAACCTTGATGCCTGTATCAGAGGAAAGCAAATGTCAAAGATGGGGCCAATGCCAAGTTGGTAAGGCATCTCTCAGTGATCTAACTCAAGAAAGACGATTCCAGAGCAAGACTGTCTGAGTTTGAATCCTAGTTTGCCACTGTGTAGCCTTGAGCAAATTACTTAACGTCTCTGTGCCTTAATTGCCCCACTTGTATCATATGAATAATAATAGTATTTACCTCATAAGGTTGTTATAAATTAAATGAGTTAATCTTTGTAAACCACTTTAACATTTCCTGGAATATAGCAAACACTGTAGAAATGTTTGTCAATAAAGTAAATATACACATTTAATTAATTTGCTTTCCAGGAGATAGCAATGAAACCAAAAAAGTTTTGCTAAATTGAAATGAATCAAATAGTTGCTTAGAACTCTGATAGTATTAAAGAACCAAAATAGTGAACTCATGATGAATTGGCCTGTCTATAGTTTTCCAAATTTAAATATGGAAATGGCATGAATTCAATTGGTTGAAAATGCTGTCTCTTGAAGCAGCAAAAATTTCTACATCTTCCTTCAATAACGGGGTTTCATGAGGCAGGAAGATATAGGAAAGACACAGCATGTTTCACAAGCATGGCTGGGTTTTCACTTGCCTCTCTGCTCAGCCTTTACCTGTCCAAAATTAACTCGGCAAGCGTGCAAGAGCATTTTCTGACCTGGCTGGTATGTGCTGTGTGCTGAGGGAAAGTACTCACTTGTGTGTTCAGTGACCTTCCCTAGTTTCTCTCCAGGACACCTTCAAGGGGTCCAGAGTGGTCCTTGGGGCTCACATAATTTGAAGATATAAATTACCATAAATCTTTGGGAGGAGGAATGAAATACTTAAACTATAAAACCATCCTTAGAAACGTATATCAAGTGTAAAGAAAATAGAAATGTTACCACGAGGGACAGAGGAAAATTTGGCACATCCGAGCTCTGTCCCCCAAGCCCATCGCGTTTCCATCTGCTGCTTACCCAAGCTGACTCTAAGAACAACTATTTTCCCCCAGCTTTGGCTGACCAATTGGTTGTCCTCTAATGGGTATTTGACCAAATTGCCTTCACTTGGAAATATGCAAGAGAGGAATTCTCTACTGAGGAGCTCATTATACCATGGGCAAGAGTCACGGAACAGAAGCACAAAACATCAGAATTAGAGGACATTCATGCCAGTAGATCATCAATCTATTTCCACGTGGGATTTAGTCTCTGAGTGATGATGTCCTGAATTCCAAGCACTAGATTTCAGGTTATTACCCCAAATTTTATTTAATTAAAGAATGGTCATAGATAGAACTTCTGGCTTACTCTCTGCTTTGAATAGGAATGAGAAAAATAGTTACTTAAGTATATTCTTCTCAGTTTACAAGGGACGGTGCTAAGAGTTTGTAAAGGTAAAAAAGCACACCAAGTATATAAAATATACTTCTTCTATGTGATCTTTCTTTTTAAAACCAGTTTACTGAGGTATGATTGGCATGCAAAAAGCTGTACATATTTAATGTTTACATGTTGGTGAGTTTAGAGATTAGTATACATCTGTGAAACTATCACCACAATCTATGTCATAAATGTATCTATAAAATTCTTGATATTTAGACTTACAAATTCTTGCACAATTACTTGGTGGTGATGTTGTTATTATGCTATAGATTTATTCATGTAACATAACCACTTTAGTAATAAATGTATCCAAATTTTCTTGTCAATGTAGATAATTCTGTAGAGATGTTCTAGAAATTATACAACATGAATTGCGAGGGAAATACTCACTACATTTTACATTAAAGGGCTGGTTGCCTGTCCGTGTATTTCACTTTTCTGTTCTTCACTTAAAAAGAAAACTAGCAGAACAAAATCCAATCATCTTTTTTGTTTGATTGTTTTCTGACAAAATGGAAGTATTTTACATCAAAACCCACAGAGGGACGTCTCATTGACCTGGTTGTCTTGCTGAGCCATTATTCACAGATCTCTAATAGAAACAAGATTTTTGAAGGTAAGAAGCAGACAAGTTCAGATAACACTTGCTTTTACAAATTTAGGAGGGGAATAGTAATGTGATTACCTTCAATTTCAAGTCACTGTCTTATAAATGGTCCATGATGGGTGCCAGGCTCATGAGGCTTCTTTTATGCCAAGATCCCAGGGCGGCCACATGGGACCTCAAGCAAAAGAGAGAAGACAGAAAGATGGAGCAAGAAAGATGAAGTGGAGCTGAGAGATCCCTCTGTCTGGAACATGAGAGGGACTTCCAACTACTCAGTGTCCACCTACAAAAGACACAGCTTTCCCTGGTTTCCTGACCTTGGATGCTGTGGCATTGTTTCAAGTGACTTTATAATCCACAGCAGATATGAATACCTGCTGAATATAATCCAGACTGAATATTACAAGGCCCCCTTGCCTTACTCTGTAATTTAAAATAAAAACAATTTTAACAATTTAATGCAGAAAGTGCAATTCTCATACTGGTTATAAAAGTAGAGGCATTTCTTTCTAAATGTTTCAATTGTAAAGTTTGGTTAAGTTTATCAAAGCTGAAAAACTCTCATTTCTTTGGCTACCACTGCTTTTCTGGTGGCCAGTGTGAGTTAATTCAAAAAGTAAAGTAAGGGACTTCCCTGGTGGCACAGTGGTTAAGAATCCGCCTGCCAATGCAGGGGACATGGGTTTGAGCCCTGCTCTGGGAATAATCCACATGCCACGGAGCAACTAAGCCTGTGTGCCACAACTACTGAGCCTGTGCTCTAGAGCCCGTGAGCCACAACTATTGAGCCCATGTGCAGCAACTACTGAAGCCCACGTGCCTAGAGTCTGTGCTCTGTAACAAGAGAAGCCACTACAATGAGGAGCCCACACACCACAATGAAGAGTTGCCCCTGCTCTCAGCAACTAGAGAAAGCCCGTGTGCAGCAATGAAAACCCAATGCAGCCAATAAGTAAATAAAATAAATAAATTTAAAAAAGAAAACAAACAAACAAAAAAAAATAAAGTAAGAAAGGAAGTGAAGGAAAGGAATGAAGGAAAGAGGAGGGAGAAGATGTACCAAAATTACATCATTAATTCCTTATTTACCTGATAAGGTCTTTAAATTTTCGTGTCATTTTTTCAATGTCTACTCTGCCAGGAATTACTTTAAAATTATCCTTTCCAAAGTACAACTTGCCAGACAAAAGCAAGTGAGAGAACCAAGTTCCAAGAGGAAAGAGATGCTGTCAGTGATGCCTGAGCACCCAGCACAATCTGCCACAGTCAGCACATGAAGGGTATTTGTTGAGCAAATAAATGGGAGCAAGAAGATGCTGCTTATTTTAACATAATAACGCAACTAACGGATGAAAGGAAAAAAATGCAATCAACCAGTTGTTGTGTCTCAAATAAATAGCCATGCTCTGGTGGTTCTCTTGACATTTTTGTTGAAGTGACCTGCTTACAGGTTGAATTGACTGCTGCATCTTTTCTTTTCCTGTGAAAGGACAAAAAGGGCTACCTACTCTGTCCACATCTCACCCTGTAGTTTTCTTTTGGTCCAGAACCATTTTGTTATGTCACAAGGAACTTGACCTTATTTTCAAGGTCTTGGAGCAGCAAGCTGGTGCTGATGGTGAGGGCAGAATATTCCACTCCTGAAGCTCTGTGCAATCAGCCTTGCACAGCGCAGCCTGCTCTATTCAATCAGCCTGAGAGCAGTGCTCTCACCATTGCATGAAAGAGGAACTCGGAGGTAACCTGCACAACACCAGCCTGCTCTGTGCCTTTGTGGCTGCTCCTCTGCTGGAGTCAGACCAGGATGAGAATTTAGACTCTGCTACTTACCAACCAGGTAACCTTGGGGAAACCTTTGCTTCTCTGAGCCTCAGAATCCAAACCCTAAGTGAAAATAATCAAACCAATCTCATTGCCCTTTTGGAAGATTACATGATAGTAAATCCCTAATGCTCATAACCTGAAATATGCCCAGAGTTCATTAAGTGATACTTAACTCTTTCCTTTTTGCCCCCTTCCCCACCTCTTATGTACCTGTGATGCTAACGAGAAAGTCAGAAAAATTGCCTGAGGTTGACTCCCCCAAACCTCCCTATTGTAAAAAATCCCGCTCAATCATTGCCAAAACACCTTTCCTCAGTCTCAAGATGGAGATGGCTGGATTAATGTCTCAGTAACCTCTGAGGCCAGTTTTATAGATTTTTCCATATTTGCTCAGGCACAAGAGAAATGAGACCTGAGCTCTTGGAGCCAAAGTGTTTCTTCTATTACTGACTCAGAAAGATGACCGCAAAAATCAGCAAATAAAATGCTCATCCTAAGAATGATTAAAGTGGTGTGAATGCAGCCTTGCTCAGCTCAGTTGATCTAATCAGCACCCTCACAGTCGGGAGAGAAAATTGCTGCAATATTAAGTAATACATTAAAACTCTGTGAATCAATTCTTAATGCACAGAAACAAAAACATAAAATGACTCCTCTCCCTTGAGGTGATATGATTTCCCCCCCCTGCCCCCCCCCCCCCCCCCCCCCCCCCCCGCTCTAATCTCCTTCCATCAAAAGCCTGGAGGTGGGAAGGGAAAATGACTTGATCACTTGAGTAGCTGCGATGTGATATGATCTGATTGGAGCCAGTGGGATGCAGCGTTTCAGCAGGGGTGACGCAGGCACGCGTGGCAAACACATTCAGCAGCAGCGCCGGAGCCCTTCACTCCTCTCCTTCTGCACAGGGAAACAGCAGGAGATGCTCGCACAGCCGCTGTAGAAAACTCCAGGGGTGGTTGCCCAAAGCTATGAATCCTGTGGTTCTTGCAGGTGTCTTTTCTTACCTCCATTTACCCCGGTGGCTGCTACCCACATTGCTATAGTACGAAGCACGCCGGTTTGATTTCTGTGTGTGATTTTGGCCAAGTCACTTGACCTTTCATTCATTCATCAATTCATCCGATGAATATTTATCGAGTACCTTCTGTGTGCCAGACACTGTGTAGGGGCTGGAGGTACAATGGTGAGAAAAAGCAGATCCGGACCCTCTCCTCATTGGCTAATGAAGAGATGGGCGTGGACAATGTATGATTATCCATACGCAGCAGGGACAGTGACTAATAACAGAAGGATGTGACCTAGTTAAGGCGGTCAGGGAACCCAGCTTGGTGACCAGATTGCAGCCTGGATTTTACTCTCCTTTCAGTCCCCCCACAGTTGCATGCCTTTATGCAGGGCACAGTGAGCACAGAGGTCCTGTGTCCAGTCCCGCGATAGTAAGTCTTGTAAAAGCAGAATAAGAACAACCAATAGGGTGATTTCAAAGGCATCGAGAGCCTGAGTTATCCAGGATGTATCTTGGAATGAATGGGCCTTGAAAGATGGATAGAATTTTGGTGGATGGAGGTAATACGTGAAAAGAGAAGAGGTGGCATTGTGTTGAAAAATAAGAAAGTGATTATCAATGACCTGGGTGAAAGTGAGGCTGGTGAGAGTGGGGCCAAGAGGAACTGTCCCTCGAGAGCCCCTGGGGTTGTGCCTATAGCTGGTGTTACAGGTATTTTGGAGGACTAGGAGAAAGTAGGTAGGGTTAGAATTGGTAAACAGGGGGAAAAGGTGTCTAATGTTTTGTTTTTCTAAAAGAACATAGCTTCATAGCTTTTTCCTCTGTATTTTAATGGTAGCACACAAGCCTTATAAAACATTTCCAGCAGTATAAAAAGTATTGTATGTGAAGAAAACAGAAATTACATATAATGCCACCATTCAAAGAACTGTCTATTAGTATTTTGGCAAATAGGATTTTAGATGTTTTTCTTTACATTCAGACATGCGTCCACACGCACAAAGGCACATATGGTTCTAAATGACGTCATACTGAGAATATTACTTTGTAAGCTGCCCTTATCACTTTTTGATGTTCCCCGGGCATTTCCCCAATTTGTCAAGTGTACAACTTTGTCATCATTTTCATAAAAATAGTAGATGCCACTATCTGGTTGCTCCACAACTTATATAACTAGTCCCATGGTGATGGCGATTATTTTCCAAGTTTGGACTATTGTAAGTCACCTTCTGATAGACATCCTTTGAGAAACCAGAGTATGTAACAAAATGTCAGCCTGCCTTTGAAACCCAAGATTACTGTCTCGGTTTACTTGGCTTTATCATCCGATAGAGAGGAGTGTCATGGAAAATGCATTGGGCTAGATGGTAAAGATGTAAAAAACTTAATGTCTCAGCTCTTGCCTGAGAATCTTAGAAAAGTCACCTGGTCTCTCTGAATCTGAATTTCCTCATATGTAAATGAGGCAGGGGGCAGTTGGGGTGGGGGCCAGGGGTTGGGTGTGTACAGGAGGCAAGGTCACTTCAGACCACATAGCACTTCCCAAAACACTAATTCTGAGCAAAATTAATAGCTGTTCTTTGGTAAACACAATAGTTCTGCTGCAAAATACATTTCAAAACACTGGATAAAGTGTTGTTTAAGAGAATGGGATCTGTTCAGAGATGATGGCCCTGAGGGGTGGTGGGCGGGTGTGTGGATTGGAGGAAGGCTGTCAAAACCTTGTAACAAACTTCCAGTTATCAGATAAATAAGTACCAGGTATAGAATGTACAACATGATAAATATAATTAACACTGCTGTATGTTATATACAAAAGTCGTTACGAGAGTAAATCCTGAGTGCTCCTCACAAGGAAAAGTTTTTTTCTATTTCTTTAATTTTGTATCTATATGCAATGATAGATGTTCACTAAATTTGTGATAATCACATCATGATATATGTGAAATATGCTGTATACCTTAAACTTATATAGTGCTATGTGTCAACTGTGTCTCAATAAAACTAGAAGAAAAAAACAAAGATTATGCCATTTTCTTCCTCCATTTACCACCAAACACTTTTTTTTTTTACTTTCAGTAAGAATGAGCTTCTTCATCCTCAAAAAAAAAAAAAAAAAGAAAAGAAAAAGAATGGGATCTGTTACATTACTAAGTTGGGTTCAACTCCTGGGCTTTATCTCTTACCAGCTGTATACCATTTGCAAGTTACTTAAAGTCTCTAAGCTTTGGTTGACTCAGCTCCAACCAGAGACTTGATTCAGTAGTTAAATTACACACACAAGTACAGAGTTTCCTACTTAGTATGTTCAATAAATGTTACCTATTGCTATTGCTGAATTATTTGAAAATTTATTAGGTATCTCTTTGTAACAGCATCAGCAGGCATTCTTTTTTAAAAGTATTACCATGTTTATGCAGAGAATGGACTGGAGGACACGAGGTTGGGGGGGGCTGGGGGCAAAGGGGAAGCTTCGACGAAGTGAGAGAGTAGCATAGACATATGTATACTACCAACTGTAAAATAGCCAGTGGGAAGTTGCTGTATAACAAAGGGAGATCAACTCGATGATGGGTGATGTCTTAGAGGGCCGGGACAGGGAGGGTGGGGGGGAGTCATGGAAGGGAGGGTATATGGGGATATGTGTATAAATACAGCTGATTGACTTTGCTGTACCTCAAAAACTGGTACAAGAGTGTAAAGCAATTACATTCCAATAAAGAGCCAAAAAAAAAGTATTACCATGTTTGAAAATCTAGACATGGTTTAGATTTTGAGTAACAGACCATTTTAGATTCTCCCTTGTTGCTGTCCATTAAAGAATATTATGCAGATCAGCAAAGGGGTCCAGAGTCCTATTATACAATCAGATTGAAATTTTAATTATCCCCTGGAAAGAAATCATTCCATCCTATGGAAAGAAAATAATTACTATTAGAAAGAGCAAACTTTTCATATTCTAAAATAATAATGAACTTCTTTTCTAAATCCATATGTAATAATGAATAAACAACTCAGGTGTTGACAGACAGGTAAGTGAGTGCACAAAGTAGGCATGCTGTATGACTTTGCTGACAATATTCTACACTCTTCCAAGTTCACCGGACAGTTTCCAGTACCAAAGAGATTCTTTAATATGTTCTGGTATGATGGTGCATCCCAACCTTTTACATATCATGGCACACATTAAACTAATGATAAATATATATGAGGACAAGACTACTTCCATCTTGCCTAAATCACCATATTTCTGTCACAATTTTCTCACCTATAAAGTGAAAGAGAAATAGAAGTCACCATTATGAGGATTAAATGAGATCATGAATGTGTTAAACCATACATATCATGGAGGTATTTATGGTTTGCCTGAGCACAGAGTCACATTAAGTAGCACTTTTCCAACATCCAAACACAATTAAACTAAGCAAGCTTAAAAAAAATTGTGCTGCAGTGGCAAAACAATACCAAAGGAGAGTTCCACACACCACACAGGAGAAACTTCACAGTCTGCTTTCTCCATCTCATGAGCTGCCCCTCATCTGCCTTCCCTCACACAAATACCTCAGATCAAACCTGATTGGATGACTCTGGTCTTTCTTGTCTCTTCTCCTCTCACCTTCTCTATCTGTATCTTCCAATGTAACTCAGTCAACTTGTCCTGATCTGTTTTAGTCCTTCCCTTCATCCTCACTCCAACTTCACTTCCCTTCATCCTTCACATCCTTCACTCAGTGGCCTTAATTTGAAGTGAACATCCTTCACTCCACGAGTCACAAAAATGAAGACAAAAAAGTCAGAATTCTCCATATTGTGAGGAGGAAGAGAAGGAGTAGACCAGGGATCCCCACACATTAATATTTGTGTGGTAGAAAGATGATACATAGATAAATAGGTCGCCAGATGAAATCCATCATTCCAGGACCTCGGGGTTAGCAAACATCCCATATATTGTTGTGGTGATGATGGTGGTGGTGGTGGTGTTGATGATGGTGTTGTTGACAGCGGTGGTGAAAGGTGCAGCCCAGAGCATGGAAGAACAGGGCCGATCGTTTGCAAGAATGCTGAGAAGGCTAGCAGTCTCAGGGAAGAAATCTAAACTGAGTCTCCCCTTTAGAAAACTTGGGATGTGTTGTTAAAACAAAATGATTACCTTTTTTTGACAAGCATTCCAGGGCAGGCTGGGTGAGGTACAGACAGACCAGACTTAAGTATAAATGCTAGGACAGCCTGTGAGTTGCTAAACAATAACAAATTCATCTGGGAATCCATGTATACTTAGTTCGCACCTTTTGGGGTTTTTTAACCTTGTTCTGTCTTGAACAGAACAGAGCTTTTTGTCGGTAAGAAGTTGGAATCTGCTTTTTTTTCCAGTTAAATTATTGTAGTCATTCTTTTAAATAAGAAGATTAGTGAAGTGCCAAGCAGTCTGCAGATCTGTTTTCTTCTCAGGTTTCATTATTCATCTCTAGGCCAGTATCTTTGTTTTGCCCTATAATCCGTGGCCTTAATTTGAAGTGAACAGTGATGACAACCAAATTACTCTTATAACAGGTCATTTGGTTATTTGTCTGGTATTTTAAATATTATATCCCCAAGTCTACCCATGGGTATCACCCTCAGGTTAGGGTTTCTTCATACATGTCCCCAAGGTTCCTCAAACTTTTTTAGGAGAATTGATATTGTAACCATTCTGCCTGAGGATGGCAAAGTTAGAGTCAAAAGGAAGAAATGCTAAGGATAGCAAGCACTTCGGGTACCAGGAGAACAGATGGAGTCACAATTTTGGTTGCGGGTAGAGGAGCTCATTCAGAGCTTCTTAGGGAGCATCGGCCAATATCTTCCCCCAAGGAGTAGTATCAACTTTGTCTGCCAAGAATAGCCTGTTTGTCTATAATTGAACTAAATTCCTCCTGCTGGAATATAAGCCCAATCCCTGTTTTGTCCTAATTACTTAAACAAATGACTCAGGTCCTATAATATCAGTTAAGCTGCAATATATGCTGGAAGGTTAATAATACATGAATTAATAAAAGACACATTTTAAGCAGCAATTTCATAGCTGCAGATAGTATTAATAAAAATGAATAATCAAATGGCCAGTTCCATTTTAAATAGGTATCATAGGTTGAAGCCCATTAACTGTGCATCAAAGCAAACAGACACAAGCAAATTACTCATAGCAAAGCTGTGCCAAAGTTGTGTTGTTAGCACCTGGTAGGCTTTTGGATTATGGTAGCATACAGTAAGCTTTATGTAAGGGTGTGCTATTAGTATGGGTATTAATTTTGGCATTAATTAAGTAATAGAGTTAGTAGAGTGCTTTGGGGTATTATATTTTTAAAAAGAAAAAAGGGAGGGAGGGAAGTAAAAATTGGTTCATGTTCTTGTAGTGAAAGGAAGAGAAAGAGCTTGTCCCATAAGCTTTTGTCACATAGACAGCTCATAACAACATGTAAATATGTAATATGCTCTCCCTGGACATCGCTCCAGAAATAATTCTCCATTGATGAGACTCTAAGTCCATGGCCCTGAAGAGAAACCTGTTGCTTTAATGTGCTGAGCACAGTTGACAAGGGGAAAGGTCAATTTCAATTTGTGACTTTGAGGCTCCTGCCAACTGAATTCATAACAAGGCTAGTTTATTGCATTGTGGGGAGTAATTCCTGGTGACAGACTGTTTTCAAGTACCAATTTATTTACACCCAGTGTGGAGGGTCTCTCATCAAGGAAGGGCACACCGTGGCTCCCAACCTAAGACTTATGCTGATGGGGACGTCCTTACTATGCCACCTTTTACCCAGTGAGTCAAAGGTAAACTAATATCACACCTTAGGTGCATGATAGAATTTCAACAAGCAAGTCATTCAGAAGGGAAGGATTATTAAAGTCTTCAAGTCTCCTCCTATGGGCATATGGCAATGATGCCGCCAATTCTCACTAGGAAACGAGGCTTCAGTTCAGGGAGGAAAGACTTCCTTGAATTCCTCTCTGAAACTGATTAGCAGATTCCTCTTATCTAAGGAAAAGATCAATGAAATCATTTCTCCAAAAGGTTAAATGCAAGATAAAGTCTGTTTTGGGGGAGAGGGGGGAAGGTGAAATTATTTTTCAGAACAGTCGGAGAAAAGTGTATGGCATGGAGGGCAGTGCCATTGTTTGGTTCCTTCCTACCCGTGAATTAGCACCCACAGGCTATTTTAAGGTCTCCTTGGCTTTGGCGACGGGATTAGCCAATCACATTCATACCAAAGCAATTAACCAGTAATGGAAAGTATGGCTTCTCTCCAACTGGCTGTTCATTCTAAAACTGATTGGACTGTGACCTGACTCAACTAGTCAATTCTGAAAAATAGCTTCACATGGGTGTTTCATACTGGCAAATAGAGTCTGTGTAAAAATCCCCATGGAATGAATAAGTGCTAGTTTCAACTGAACAAGCTTTTTAATTTGAAAGCCAGTCTTCCAAATAAATGCTAAATTAACTGTATAATTACTTTATTCTGAACTTAGCTGGGGCTACATGTAGGGATGCTCCAATAATTGCTCAATAGTTGAAAAAAGCTATTAATGTTCATAAATAACTTCCACCTACATGCTACCCATGCCAAAAGCTTTTATACAATGGCTGTATGTATGGGGGTGGAGGTCAGAAAACCTCATGAAGGTTGGTTTGGAAAGTGGGCTGGAGAATGGTTCTATTAACCTCTAGTGCTTGTAAAACTCTTACCCGGTTCATGGTTCATGACTGATTATGAATCAATTCCGTTGTGTTAAAAGAGCTGTTGCCCTTTTCTTCTCATTGCTAAGCATTAATAAGTTACCAGAAAGGCAGACTGGAAAAGAGGTGGTTGTTAGCCAGGGTTAAAGATTCAGTGGTAATTGGAGTGAATGGAGAAAAAGAATTTGAGAGCAAAAGGACAAGGCCAAAATATTTGAAAAGCTAAAGCATTGTGTTAATTTCTCTTTCTTTGGGAAGTTTAGGTTTTCATGTCATATTATTTCCAAGATCTTAAATCCTGCTGGATTAAAAGAGAGAGGGAAGGAGGGAGCAAAGAGGACAGGAAGGAGAGAGAGAGAGAGAGCCAGCACACTTGCAGACCCTGTTTGATAACAGCATATCAGTATGAAGATGCAACTCCATGGATTATGTGACCTGAATAGCCTCTTCATCTAAGCCACACGGGTGAGCACCAGGGGATGTTGCATTTAATTGCCAAGAATACAGGAGGAGAAAACTTGAAATGGCCCAAAGAACATAGCAGCAGGAGGGGGTCATAACATCTGTCTTTCTCTGCAAATGGACCTGACAATATGTCAGCATAAAGCTACAATTTTTTTTTCTATCCACTTAGGTAAGACTGACAAATAAATCTGGCATAAACCTCCAAAGCTGGGCGACAAACAGTTATCTCATTAAGGCAAAGCCCATTAACTTGCCATCATCACCCGGCTGCACACTGTGCTGGGAATAAGTTAAACACGGATTCAGAAGCATTCTGGCTGTTGTTGGTTGACATGCAATATAACAGTATGAACACCCCCTATCATTCACATACCAAAATGACGGGGCAGAAAGGAGGAGGAAAGGAAAAAAGCTATCCTCAGACACTCAGACACTGGTGCAGCTGTAACCGAAAGCCTCATAAATAGTTCTTAAAATGCCATAAAGAGTTGGAACATCACCTCTATAGATCATATTTCTCCGACCTCCAGGACCAAAACAGACATCAAAGGCTTCGTGAAATCAATGCATCTGACAAGGTGCTCTTGACTGGCACCTGGAGCCCATTTCTCCCATCACTCCTGGAGCCTGCAGAGCTGGTCCAAGCCAGGAACCCTTTTGATGTCTATGAGCCAAGAAGGATGAAAAGGCCACCTGCCCTTGAATAGAGGCGGTCTGGGGCCCAGCTTGGGGTGCATTTACCAACTGGGCTGCAGTCTTCTTACTTCTCACATCCCAAACTGGCCATGAGTCAATACAATAATCCTTTGAAAAATGCCTTGAAAATTGGTAGCAATTAGGTTTTCCAAAAGTAACTGAGAAAATGATTAGAATCAGCAAGATAAAATTTGTAAAATGTCTTACACTGTGAAACCATTCAGGGCTGGTATATAGGTTCCATGTGGGCTGCCTTAAATTTTTCTGGAAAAGTTAGTGAATAACTGAACAAATACATAATTTGTCTAAAACCAAACTCAATTCTCCCTTAATTTTCCTAAATTTTTAATCATCAAATTTCTGAGTTATCTTCTTCTTTTTTTGGCTTCTTTTCACCAGGTAACAAAACCCAGTGTATACCTTTACGCAGTGTCAACCTTTAAATAGAGCAGAATCTCAGTATGTGTTTAATGAAAGAGATGAATGAGAGAATGAATGAATGCTAGTACCTTGTTCAAAAACAAAAACAAAAAAAGTAAGAAAAAAAAAGAAAAATTATATTTACCTTCCAAACTTCTTAGCCTGACATTCAGATTCTTCTTAACTTAGGGACAACGTAACCTCATATTTTTAACTTTAATGCTTCCCTAAAAGAAGCTTCCATTTCAGCCAGACCTAGAATGCCACACATATACACTTTATTCTCTCTGTTCCTGTAAAAGTCCTCTAGTGCGTCAGGGATACTGTTCCATGAGAATTTCCAGGACTCTTTCCATAAACATGACTTTGTCTCTGGACTCCTCCAATACGTACAGTCTCTGTTTTCGTGTTATGTTTTGACATTTACTCGTTGGCATCCTGAGTATTATTTTATCTATTATCTTTTAACTTTTTGCGTTTTCCCCTATTCTCTTCAAATGTACTAATATTCTCATAAATAGAAAAAGATAGTACATTTACTGATATCCTCATAGCAATTTGCATTCATGCCTTTCATATCAGAGCTCAGAAATTTTTTTTTTAATGAGTAACTAGACAAGATTGTGCTGAGATTATAAAGCAGAAATCTTAGAGCATAGGCACTGGTCTAATTTCAAAGTAACTTTCTAATTTTTTAAACTACGTGCAGATTTTCCTATTATTATCAGTGACACCATAGAGTTTCATGTTCAAAGAATAAAACCTATTATTTCTGTTTGTGATTTAGTGTGGCTTTTGTCCAAAACCAGATGATGAGCCTAAAATTTTAATGCAAGTGGTTTATTTGAGAGGTGAGCCCTGAAGCACCAGCAGGATGGTGGGGAAGCGACACACAAAAGGGCAAGAAGCTTGTGCAAGGCTTAATGAGCAGGACAGGATATCATTGTAAGACTTGGGGCTCTATCCCACTGAGAACGTCTAGGGTATAGTATTGAATATGCCTCAGAGCTGTTTCACCAGGGATTTAGGAGGCTGGGGTATTTATCTACCAGCTTCCTTTTTGTTACTGGTTAAGCCTCTGCCTGCACGTCACTCTTCAATCGACCTTTTATCTAAAAGCCTTGCATTTAGAAGCCATTGGTGGGTGCAGGAATGGGGAATGTCAAGGATACCACCAGCGTCTGCTCTACCATATATCTCAAAGCATAATTATAAGCCTTACCAGAGAAATGGTATTGACAGCAAATATTTTTATAATTTTAATCCTAAAGGAGATGCCAATGGCGTTCTTTGGAGAAGTATGCAAGAGGGCAGTGATATAGTGAGTATGTCTGCATACAGAAATGGTACCCTGAAAGCAAACTGAAAGTCCTATGGCATCCCATCCTTTCTTCCAACTTCAAATCATCCCTTGGTGTTAGCTTGATATCCCCAGGATCAAGATGTTGAGGAGCTTGGTGAAAACAGGGACAAAGGACAGCCTGGGAAGATATCATATTAAAAAAAAAAAAATGATGCAAGGAGAGCAGAAAATCTGCTGATTTTCTTTGCAAGTTGCAATTGATAGGAAATTAAAATTTATAGCATTTTAGGCATAAAAGCTTCAAGCCAGGTGGTAGTTATGTTATCTCTAGACAAGCTTCTATACTTCATTTTTCAAAGGTCTCTAAGATAAAAGAACATGGAATTTTAATTAGCAAGTTTCAATTGACAAATAATTAAAATTTAACCTTCTATTCATCAATAGTTTACAGATGAAATTCCTTTGGGCAGTACTTAGGAAAGATGGCTGTCAGGAGAGGGACTGGTAGTTTACGCATACCTCACAAGACTGACAACACTGATTGAAGCAGGATGCAAGGTTCCTGCAAAGACATACCTGACTTTAGGTCTCTCCAGCAGCACACAGGCTAATTTACTGTTTTCCCATTTAACTCTCATCTTCCCAACAATGCTTTACTTGATAAGACTGTCTATAGACATTCCTTATTAGTGACACATTTTCTAAATGCAAGTCTCGTGAATGCTTGGGCTGCCTCTGATGCCTACACACAGATCCTCCTCCATGAGAAATGCAGACGGGCGGCAGAAACTGATTCTCTCCTCTTGGTTCAAGGGATTCCCAGATGGAGATGAACAGAGAGAAGAAGGGCAGTAGCAAGAAGGTAAAGGAGATGGGTTACAGCACAGATAGTGGGGAGGATGGAAGCAGAAAAATGGAGGAATAGGAAGTCAATAGGCAAAGCTGGAGCTGGAGTTTCCCGCTGCCTCAATGCCAAATTCATGAGACCCTGGAGTCAACGCTGTGTCGGCATCTCTGGTCTGGAAGAGGCCTCCACATGAGGAGCAGGTTCTCCAGGTGCACACTTCTGTTGAAATAGGCGGAATCTGGAAAAACACCATTCTTTTGGTACATTTTGAACAAAGAGTCTTAAGCTAGGGGAGACTTCATAAGATACTGAAGGCTCAAGGATTCCAAACACCTTAAGGTAAACTGAGACATCTCTACTAAAAGCAGAAATGTAAATCTAAATTTGTTTTTGGCTCCTGAGATACACATGAAAGGTATTTTGATAGCTAGTGAATTCCTTGGTAGAAGAAACATACGTATAGAATATTTGTCATATGATGATCTTTAGGGAATGTTATAAAGATCTCTGCTTGAGGGGGGAAATGGTGGGATTGTATTTATAACTCAATTTGACAGACATCCATGTGCCTATTATTGCAAAAGTGAGCACAAAACCATCACTGATGCTGACAAGGTCGGAGTCTGGCAGAAAAGATGACCATAGACCACTGAGATGGTAAAGGTGACACGGCCCAAAAGCTTATGCAGGGAGGAAAAAGAGCTGTTTTGCCAAAGACATTTGAGAGAAACACCTCAAAAGAGAAAAGGTGATTCTTTTGCCCAGCAGACCTGGGCTCTGCTTATTTTCCATTGGGTGTCAACCCCAAATCCTTGTTATCAGCAAAGGACCAGATGAACTCACCTAACGAAAGACATTGGAGGGAGTCTGTGCCCTAAGGACTGGCTCTCCATGGGGGTTCTTCCTTTTTTCACATTTGCCACGTTATTCTAGAGCCTTCAGATAGCAATTTTCTTTAAACAATATAATCAACGGATTCACTGAACAGTAACATAAAATATCATCTTGTTGGCTTGGAGGCTTCCCAACGCCTGCCTGACACTTGGACACTTGGAGTATGATATTTACCCAACTTTCCAATGAAGAAAATTTTGTGGTTATCTTGAGCAACAGTGATATCTTGATTGCCACACTGTCAGCCAAGTCTTGCTTTCCTCTCAGGGGGATTATGTCCCTTATTGAAATATAACAATACCCCAGGTACTGGTGCCTGAAGGAGGAGTTTGATGGGAAAATCAGACTGAGCTGCTCTGATTTTGTCTCCCAAGTTTGTCCTTCCCTTGGTGTTCCCTTATTCCTCATTTCACAGATGCAGTCTCCCATAAATTGTTTGTCCGAGTTTGGACACGACCACCTTCCTTTGGTTCTCTTTGGCGCTGTACCATCAGCATTTCAAAAGTATAAAATTTTACTAAATACTAAGGAAGAGCAAAGGGGAAATGATTTAAGAAAAAAATCTATATACATAAAATGTAGCTGGTTAGATTTTCACCAAATTTAGAAGGCATGCTTACAATGCTCTAAACTTTATAAATAGAAGCGATAAGGCTCTCATCCAGGCAGCACCTAAAATAAGTAGGCAATAATGTCCCAGAGCAGGTGAAACCAAGCTCAAGAGTCCTGTGTAACTGCTGATAAGGAGACATGCCATAGATTACAGAGCAAACAGAACAAACAACAGCAAAAATAGTGTCAAATACGACCTCCAAATGAAAACTCTCGAGAGTAGACATGCAAGGCAGTGATGTACCCTCAAGCTGCTCCCCACACACAGCATTTCTATATGGTCTACTTTAAGGTCAGTGTGGGCAGAGACATATTTGTTTAAACAATGGTTAATGATTTGCTTGAACAATGCTGGTCAGCCCAGCTAGTACCAGAAATTTAAAAGCATTTGCACTTAAAAGAATGCATTTCTCAGGCTCACATAGCCAACTCCAGTCTCAAAACCCCTGTGCCATTCCATTTTTTTTCTTTTTTGCTAGAGAGTCTATATCAATATTCTCATGCCAAAGAACTAATACAAGTGTCACAGACTCTTGGCTGGATGTTTTGCTACTATGCTCGCTGTTTTCTATTTTCTTTTCTCTACCACATGGGAACTATTCTCCTAGGTACCTTTATTCTTTCATGAGTATGTCCCCTCATCCAGCTGCTCACCTGGAATTTGCCCATTTGGTTTTGCTTCTGTTGCACACAAATGTGGGTTGAAGTTCTGGCTCAGTGACTCATTAGGACAATTTATCTTGGGCAGATTTTTTAACTTTCTTAATATCTTTGCCTTATCTGTAAAATGGGGCTAATGAGTATCTTACACCACTGTTTTTAAAAATAAATGAGTTACTTATGTTTAATAGAGAACCCATCATAGCACCCAGCATGTGGTAGGTGCTAAATATATTTCTTCAGTGGAACACAGATGCTTTCTCTGCACAGAATTGTATAACCCCAGCCTCTAAGGACAGGAGAATAAGTTCATCGGTAGAAAAATCTTTTTCTCAGTCACTTTTCCTCCAAGAGGCATGTCCACTGAACTGCCCAGAGTCATTCAGCTGGTCTCTGGTTTCTAGAGACCAGCATCGCATGTTCTGACTCACTCTACGTGCTGATGTTGACAATGAGAAAATTCAGCTATAACATGCAGGGCTTGGTCTGATTGTGTCCTTCTTAGATTTTATCCAAAACAACAATCATGACTTTTAAGCTTCCATGTTTCCATATTGCAAATACCTAACTCTGCACAAGTTATCTCCACTGACAAGAGAAAAATATCTTTATTGGCATGGGTTTAGATGTCCCAGGCATCTGCTCAAGCGCATGTAAGAACACCTTATAATACCAGCACGCCTTTGAAAGCTAGAAACAGATCACAAGGTATACTGGGTTAGATAATGTACTCCCCAGAATTCATGTCTATGCTGAACCTCAGAATGTGACCTTGTTTGAAAAGAGGGTGTTTGCAGATGTAAGTCATTAAATCAAGAAGACATCACACTGGATTAGGGTGAGCCTAAAACCATGACTGGTATCCTTATAAGAAGACCATGTGAAGACACAGAGACACACACAAAGGGAAGAAGTTTATGCGATGATGTACTCAGAGATTCGAGTGATGTGTCTACAAGCCAAAGAACCCCAAGGATTTTCAACAACCACCAGAATATAAGAGAAAGATATGGACCAGATTCTCTCTCAGAACCTCCAGAAGGAACCAATCCTGCACACACCTTGATTTCAGACTTCTAGCCTCTAGAACTGGAAAGAATAAAGTTCTGTTGTTTTAAGCCACCCAGTTTGTGGTAACTTGTTACAGCGGCCCCAGGAATTTAATGTATGAAGTCTCGTTTTTCTTTATTTTTCTATTGACTTGACTGTCTCTTTCCCAATATCAACAGCCTAAACCATCATTTTCTCAGTTTGAATATGATTGAAAACTGCAAGGGACATCAAATAAGCATGCCCAGTCCAGCTGTCCCAGGACAATGAGATCAGATGTCAGGTAAGAGTAAAGGGGAAAGCCTTAACCACAAAGGCAACGGCTGAACGGCACTGGAGAATCCAAAAACAAAAGAGAAAAAAAAACAGAACTCTGATGGCAAGAGGAACTTGGAAGGAGAAAAGTTAGGTGTAGAGCTGTGTGCATTGAAGTGGAAGAAAACAGACTCCAGAAAATAAAACTAAATGCAAAAGGGCATAATCCTGCCATATGAGGGTTCGTGCATTCTGGAAAGATGCAATGCCTGTCTTAAAATATCTGCTCATATTTTTAGAGTGTTTGTTTTTAGCAGATTCTCAAAAACCTTTTGAATCATTATCAATCTTGTAATGAGCTCACAAGGGGAATTTCAGGAACTATATTGCCTCAATCACATTTTCAAGTATGACAACGCAGGTCCTGAGAGAAAGAGAAACACATTAAGTTCCATATCATCATTTTAAACCTAACACGTTTGCGACTTCCTTGGTGGCGCAGCGGTTAAGAATCCACCTGCCAGTGCAGGGGACACAGGTTCGAGCCCTGGTCCAGGAAGATCCCACCTGCCGTGGAGCAACTAAGCCTGTGTGCCACAACTACTGAAGCCTGCGAAACTAGAGCCTGTGCTCTGCAACAAGAGAAGCCACTGCAATGAAGAGTAGCCTCTGCTTACTGCAACAAAGACTCAATTCAGCCAATAAATAAATAAGTAAATAAATAAAGTAAATAAATACATTTATTTAAAAAAACTAATACATGTGAAAATTTGTTGCAAACTACAAAAAGATTTAAAATATAAGCTATTACTACTGCTACTGCCCCATCCTTTATGCCTAGGTAACTAGGCAGCATGGTATGTGGTACGTGGAGTTTGGCATCAGAGAAATAGAGATTCTAATCCTACTGTGCACTTATTAAACCATGCAGAGTGGCATAAATGGAATTGGTAAGTGCTGAATGAGAATTAAGCAATTTTATATGGGATGGTCAGGGTAGGCCTCATAATGAAAGTAATATTTGAGCAGAGATCTGAAGCAAGTATTGGATTTATCCCTGTAGCTAGATAATAGGCAGTTGTTTATTATCCTTAGTGAGTCTAGAATTCTCCTGGCATCCTATGTTCTGTCTAGTTTTGTGAATGCTGTCTGCATCCTGTTTATGGTCTTTGTACATAGCTACATGACAAACAAAAACATAAATATCCATTAAAACCTATTGTTGCAAAACATTCTTTGGGTTTCTAAGCAAGAAATACAGTGTATTTGCAATAGCTGATTTTTTTTTTCTAAAAGAGATAAGTTCAGGATGGAAAGATCCTTACAAGGATAAATGAAAAATAAAGTGGCCATTCATGTTGAAAAAAGAAGTTCTCAAACTCTGCAGTTACCCATTTTATTAAAGAAGATCACTTTTCTATTGTCTTCTTACACTTTTTAGAGTGGATGCTGTATTATGAGAACACATTAGTGCTAATGAGAAAATGAATGTACCCAGACCATACAAATCAATAGGACACAAGAACTTTCTGCAAAAATACACTTGGGGAATGCTTTTGCCATTTCGGAAGCATGAAGGTAAGTCAAGCCAATACAAATTCTTGACATATATAATTCAATTTCATCGGATAACCGACTTAAGGGCCTACTGACACCTCTAAAGCCTGTATCCACCCTCGTCTGCTCAACAGACAGCCATTAGAAAGTGAATGGCATGAAACCCTGTCTGAGAACACTAGGCTTTTTTTTAATGATAAGAAAATTAAATGTAACTATGACAGTAGCCTACTAGTGATAGAGGGAGACATTTATACATTTAAGTGACTATGCTGGAGGTAGCCGGCTATCTACATGAAGCTCACGCACCTGGGAGATGGCATGTCACTCGGAGAAACAGACACCGGGCTTACTCTTGGTCAAGGGAGTGCCCAGTCTCCTCTCAGATGACTGGAACCCAGGAGTGCACTTTCTCCAGTATAGCCTATTCCTAGGGAAGTTGTATTTGTTCCTGCGTATAATACAGGCAGGACATTGATAATTCAAGCTATGTTCAAGTAACCTTTGCTCCCAGAAAAGTATGACTATATTCAAAATGGTGCCCTTTAGAGTAATTCACATAAACTCCTTTTGCTTATTTTTGTTTCGGAACACTCTCATGGGACTTGGGCCCTTAGGAGGCACATGAAAGGTGATAATATAACAGGTTACCCCTTGGGACGGGACAATGGAGAGAAAGGAAACGCAAGAAGACTGGGTCTTCCCCATCCTCTGTAGACCATTGTGTTTTGGCTCCCTCTCCCCGCCCCCCATGATGTTCTGTAGTTCTAAGAAAGAAAACACTTCATAAACCACAGAAATATAGAGCTCCTTGTATATGGATACAAAGAAAAACTGTGTAGCTATATGAGTGAAAAGAACCAATAGAAGCAGCAAATTGAACTTAGGAAAGAATCAACTATCATTATACACAATGTGTTTGAGACACAACAACGATTTTAAAAGGGAGAGAACAAATGTGAATTGTCACTGGAATGATGTCTAACCAGCGCGCGTCACTGGAATGATGTCTAACCAGCGCGCATAAATTGTTTTTCCGCCTGCCTCTCCCCATTCTACATAAGGTCCATGGTGGTAGAGATGAGCTTGGTCAGAAGTGAGTGGGTAGAGGGTGGTCAGTGTCATATTTTTTAAAACAGATTCAGATGTGACCCAAGTATATGAAGCTTTAGGGATTTAATCTTTAAAGAAGTGAATATAGAAGGACAAAAGACACAGTGAACAGCCTGCAAATTATAGGTTAGAAACTGAAACTATAAAGTTGAAAATAAAATCAAAAGTAATGAAACTATAATTCTAGGTAGTAAGAGAGAAGGAGAACTGTGACCAAGATGAATAAGAAATATAAACAGCCATTTACCTTGAAGAGCAAGATTTCTCAGTGACAACAAAAGTTGGAGCAAATATAAGAGGGTCAATAATTTTCATTTAATGAATATTAATTGAATGCCAGTCCTGTGCCAGGCACTGAGCTAACTGCTGGAAATAAGTGGTGGACCAAACAGTGGCTTTAAAGCAAATGGCCAGGGCCGAGGGTCGGGTCATTTCAGGGTAATGCGGAACTCTCCTAGCGATCGGAATGCTTTTCTTTGTACTGTGAGGCCAGAGAAAGCTAAAGCTGGAAGAATGGACTGAAGTGAAAAACCAGGGCTCTGAGGAAGAACATTCAAAGGCATCTACATCAATTGCCTTTATTTCAGGAGCTATACACACGTTTAACAGGGAAAGTACCCTATCAGACCC
The DNA here is from genome assembly GCF_030028045.1 of Hippopotamus amphibius kiboko. Lineage (NCBI taxonomy): Eukaryota > Metazoa > Chordata > Mammalia > Artiodactyla > Hippopotamidae > Hippopotamus > Hippopotamus amphibius. Next base: position 36,896,149 of record NC_080200.1, on the reverse strand, counting down.
CGTAAGATAATTTACACAGAAGCATTGGGTGGTATTATGCAGACATATGCAACCTACAACACATCTTAGCTGTTCACAAAGAAAGGTATATTTGTATTTTTTTCAGAATGTTTGTCCTACAACTTATTTCCTTATGAAAAGCATCTTTTGTTTAGATGTTTCCACAGAGTAATGCCTGATGTTTTTCTTTCTTTCTTATCTATTTTTTCCAAAGAAAAATAATTCCCTTAAATGCCAAGTACTTTTTCAAGTGATTAAATAAAAGAATAGTAAAGTTATTGATTAAATGTTCTCTTCTCTTTCTGAGTCTCCTCACTTAGGTTCAAGGTTATAGAGAAAATATGACTTAAGAAGACAAATGACAAAAATACATTTGCAGCTGCTTCATGTTTGAACAGGTTAGAAGGATTTTGTGTCTCGATTCTTCCAAATGTGAGTGGCATTCAAACTAGACAAAAGGAAAAAAATTGTCTCCAGGATTTCAGAAATGCTATAAAAAATCACCCACATCAATGTGGCACAGTAGCTTGCTTAAAAGCCCTTCAATTAGATTCCATTTTTATAAATGGAGGTGAGAAATCAATTAACACAGCCTGCAATCAGAAAATAATGCCACGATGAATGAAAGCTATATAAGTTCAGCTTGATCCTGATAATTTTGAAAGAATGGTAAATTCATTTAAATGAATGGAGCACGTCCATTCACATGACTCAAGTCCTTTGAGCACACGAACATCAAGTTAATATTCCTAAAATACCGTATTTGTAAGATCAATAACAAAATTTCATAGCCTTGGCTTCAAGACTGCCAACTGGTTAGATGGCCTTATCTCACTGCTTCCTGACACATCCCACTGCATTCCATCAGAGAATCTCCACTACAATTTCTCAGTCTACCACTGTGTTCTTTCTCTGCCAACATCTTCAGTCAGCGTTCTCAATCTACCTGTCGGATCCTGACCTCTTCCTAGCAACTTTTTCTTGCCCAGCTTAAGGCTTACCTCCAAGTATATAATCAAGCAAGTGACAAGCATGGGCTGAGCCTCTATTCTGTGCCTGTCATTGGGCTAAAGTGTCATGGAGGAGAAAGGAAGGAGGAATGATCAGATACATAAACATGAATCTTTGTAAGGTGCTAATGCTGAGGGGCAAGATATAGCTAAGAAATAATTCCGGGTCAAGGTCATATGTAACAAAGAGCTTAACTGTGCAGTGCAGTTAATATCTCAGTATCTCAATACTTCAGCTGAATTTTAGTATATTTCACCTTTGTGCCTGCTGAACTGTACTTAAAACATTGAAAATGTGGGCAAATAGAAGTGCTCGGGTGCACAGGTAATACACATGCGCCTTTCATCTTCTGTTAGTATACATGATATATACTATATAGAATGCTTGTTTCCCCCATCCCCCCCAAAAAATGTGTGTGTTGAAAGCCAATCCCCAGTGTGATTGGAGGTGGAGTTTTAGGGGCTGATGAGATCCTGAGGACAAAGCCCTCATGAATGGAATTAGTGCCCATATAAAGGAGGCCCCAGGGAGTTCCCTTCCCCTTCTGCCATATGATGACACAGTGAAAAGACAGCCATCACGTGAGACCCAGGAAGCGGGTTCTCACCAGACATCAAATCCACACCTTGATCTTGGACTTCTCAGCCTCCAGAATTGTGAGAAATAATTTCTATTGTTTCAAGCTACCCAGCCTACAATATTTTGTTATAGCATCCCTAGTAGAATAAGGTAAATGCACGATTAGATTTACTTTTTTTTTTAACTTGATGAAACTTTGGAGTGAGGGCTATGAAATCCCAGCATGGAAATTCCAGGGTTTATTCCACCTCATCAACATTTAGAACAAAGTGCCTCCTGGCACATTTAAGACCAAGCAGTTTATGTATGCTTCTACCTTAATGCCTTCATACTCTGAAATTAAATGTGTTTCCACACTAGTAATTCTACCTAGTGAGTCCTCATTACTCTGAGAAAATTGAAAGATTCATTGCTATATTTATGGAAAATTTATAAAATAAAATTTTTGTAATGTATTTATAAAATTTTATGTATTTATATATTTATAAAAATACGTATTTTATGTATTTAAAAACTAAAATTTCATTTGAAATCTTTGATAATTAGATTTTATATATTATCATTAACAAGTGGCTTAGAGTCTGCATTCTGTAATTTGTAATTCTTGCTTATGAACATGTTAAGTTATTTAGATTATTCTTTGATTATTAGAAATTGTCATTTTTTCCTGTTGCTGTTGTCATTGCCTAAATATTTTGTCTTTGATCAAAAGGATTATAACAAGTTCTGGCTTCCATTTTCAGTATATGATTAATTTTTTTATATTTTATCAGCAAACTCATTCAAAATATTCTCAGTAGTGTCAAATCTTTGCCCTCAAACAATGAGTTTGTTATTTTCTGAAAGGGCCAAAAGTTATCGGGACTACATCTACACTAGCCATTTGAAATGGATGATCAAATTATATAATACAGTTTGGTATTGTATTGGTTTATTGGTAAATAAACTAAGCAAATTTTTCCTTCCAGATACTGGAACAGATTTTGCTTTATAATCCATAAATTGACTCAACAGACAAAACCAGAAACGATACGTTCGTGTGTTGTGCATTGAGAATGAAGAGATTAGGATTCTTTTACAGAAGCCTGGAGGAACAGTGTAACACATGACTGAAATAATTTCCTTTTCTTCCTGTATCCTACAAAAGATCAGGAAATTATCACTCCTACCTCAAAACACTGCAAAGGAGGAGGAGGAATAATGTGATTTTTTAAAAGTAATAACTCTCCACTAAATCACTGCAATCTGTTTCACATACACTTGAGGATTTAGTTTTCTCTCCTCCATAAAATGAGCGGCAAAACATGATGTTTTCTTTCTTTCTGAGACACTGGGTTACAGAGCATTTTTCATCACTGCCTCGCTTGTTAACCTACACTGATATTTCTTTTTATCCTTAATTTTACAGTATTTCAGAGGTGTCTGATCATCTTTCAAATGATTAAATAAGGCAATGGAGAGAGAAAGGGATGGTGACACCAGTCACAGAGGTTGCTTGAATGTGGGAGAAGGAAGCAGCTTCTTCTGCTCCCAAATCATAGCAGCAGACCAATTCAATGTCAGAACCCAAATAGGTTCACACTATAATCCAATTAGGTTCACACCAACATGTCAGCGTCCCACTCCCATCACAGGGACAACTCTTTAGAAGTTGAGTTGTGATAGTCTCCCATATATCTGTTTTCCATTAGCTGAATCAATTTTAATTTAGGTGTCAAATCCACTGAATAAGTAGGTACCTTGTATTTGATAACTTTGTTTTATCCACAGCCCTGAGAAACTCCCAGGAACCCAAGAGAGCCTCGGGATCACACATGGTGACTCCAGGCAGTAGGTGTCACACCCCTGCAGGAGACATGTCCAGTTACAAGAGTCACCATATTCAGGAAAGCCCAAAGCTTTGATGCCCACATCAGGTAGGTAGTGTTGCCCTTAGCAAGATCCAGTTTAGAAATACAGGGTCATTTTACAGTAAGCAATGCTCCCTAAAAACATGGTTGACGTCTTACCCTGATCAGGTTTGCAGGGGGAAAAAGCTAGCAAGTTAACCAAAGGTCAGATCTGGACATAGCAGGGGAAATGGGGTAAGAGCGGAAGTGCAGCTTTCGACACACCTGCAATACCTGTGAGACAATACAGTGGTGATGGCATATTGGCGGTGGGATACTCCTGGAACTCAGATGAAAGATCTTCACTAGAAATATACATCTGGGAGTTATTTGCATATAGGTGGTGTTCAATAATCTCATCTAGAGTGAGAAGAGAAAGGGTCCAGGACAAAGCCTAAAGCATATATTTAGAAATTAGAGAGTAGAGGAGGACTGAGGAGGAATGGCTCAAGAGGTAGGAGGAAAATCCATCATAGTGCCACGTAGCAGAAACCTGTAGAATAAAGCGTCTTCTTAAAGAAAGATCATATGCTCAACTTGGTGAAATGATGCTGAGATGCTGATTTTAAACGTTATTGGTGAATGAGAAGGAGCATTTTTAGTAGAATGGTGAGGGCAGCAGCCAGATTGATTTGAGTAGGAAAAAGAATAGAAAGTGAGAAACTGGAAACAGCATGCAGAGAACTCTGAGCACATTTGTCTTTGAGGAAAGTTTATATACTGTGCATCTTATACCCATTGTATAAAACAACTGTGGTCTCCCCTAAACACCAATCCCATCTCAAGAAATTTTCTTGCATTGTACTTGCCTCTGCTGCTATAAAATTCACATTTCTGGTCTTTGTCCTAGCGTTAGCTTTCTATCTCTAATACATCTTTGCAACTTCTTAGGGATCTTTCCAGAGCTTGCTATCTGGATGCAAAGGCTCCATGCTTTCCCCAGAATTAAATGACCATAACACAAGGCTTATATTCCTGCCATGGCAGGTGTCCCTATACTGCTGCTGCACTATTAGCTCTAAGCTTCTCTGATTGTGCCTTGGCATTAACCACTATAAGGTTTTGTTTTCCTTGGGCTTCCTTCTTTTCCACTCATTCACTTTCAGAGCTACCTTCCTCTTTGGATACTTGTCCTGTCAAAGAGACATAGGCTTCCTAAATCCTTGGGAACTCAGCAAAATCAATGACAACACTTTTTAATGTAAATGTTTTATTAGCAATTATGCTACAGGCATTGCTCTAGACACATGCTAAAAATAGAGGTAAGATGATGAAATAAAATAAGTATGGGTAAAAATTATATTTGCTTCTAGTCTCCACTTTCAAAAATTTCTCCTTTAGCATCTACTGGTCATTGTTTTTCTAGCTCAGTACCCAGAAGGCATTCCCAGTCTTAGATTTATGTCTTATGTTTGGGGAAATTCTCAACCATAATCTTTTTAAACACTGTTTCTCTTCCATTCTCTATATTTCCTCCTTTCTGAATTTGTAGCATGTTGGACTTTCTGCATCTTCTCTGTCTCCTAACTCTTCTTTCACATTTTTCTTTTCTATATCTTTCAGCTATGTTCTTCTGGATCATTAGTCTCTCCTCAACTGTTTCCATTCTTCTATTCAATGCACGTAATTGTGTTTCTTTTTATTTCAATAACTACTAAGTTCTAAGAATCTTAACGGTAATTTTCAATATATCTGTGTTTTGTTTCATTATCTCTTATTCTTGTTTTACTATCCCCTGTACTTTTCTGGTGTTCCCATTCAATTCTTTATCTTTTAAAAGATACTAAAAGTGTTTAATTTTTTTCAGATTGGTCAATGATTCCAGCGTAGATTCTTAAGCCCGCTAAACTTATTGCATGTTTTTCATCACATTGACCATCTCAGGAACCCAGGGAGATAGATCATCTTTTGTGTAAATCTAAAGTAGTTTCATGGAGGCCCTGGCATTGGTGGTGTGGTGCCCAGCATTCAGGCCCTGTTAAACTCAGACCATTTGATGTTCCTGAATTTCAGTTCCTACTTATTCCCATGGCATTCTCTCTTTTTTAACAAAGCATTTCTACTTGTGAAATCCAGAGATTTCCCTTTCCCAGAGTTTGTAATATTTATGTGTTTTCTAAATTTTTATAAGTATTTATCCCATATTTTTTAAATGAGTTTGGACCAGATGGGAGAGGATTTGACATGTGCTCAATTCTCAATTCACCCTCTTGAATCAGAAAACTTGTCCTTGGTCTTTGCCTCAGCTTTGCTTTCAATCCAGTAATCAACTAGGGGAATAAAAAAAAAATTGAGGTTGAGTAGGGAAGTGACTCACAGTCTCTTTAGAGGTATTCAACCACTGCATATTCTAAAATGATGCTCTAAGCAGGCGTGGGGACCAGGGAGCATATGTCTGTGGTCTGAAAACTTGGACTGGACTGGCCATTACGAACCTCTATTCTTAGCTCTGCTCTTGACTTTTGAAATAGCCTGGGGTAAAACCTGCTGCCTCAGCTCTCCTTTGATGCTTCTTACTAACCTCAAAAGACCTCTCCCCTCGATACAATTTGAAAATATATCTCTGCTATGAAGTTGGCTAAGTTTTTAAGCCCCAAATTTTCCTATCCCACACAAACAAGATCTTGAATTAAAAAAAAACAAAACTACCCAATTAAGTTTTTCCTTCCTTTTCTCCCCTTATCACAAAAGGAAACCCATTTCTTTCATCTTTCTTCTTCAATCTCATTAACCGACACTTAAAACAAGTACTGCTCTCTTCCACGCCCTCTTTTTCTAATCTTCTAAAGTTGTTGTAGTCTACAAATAGGATGAAAATTCTAACAAGAATTTGATTTAAAATACTATGAATAGAATTTAAGAAAATTGATTTTAAAAATTTCACAGAAAAGTATTTTCAAATGTGTAAGAAATTTGAGATTGAACTTGGTGTACCCCCAAAAAAATAATTAATAAATAAATAAAATTTAAAAAAAAAAAGAAATTTGAGTACTGGACAGAAAAAGCACATCTAAAAAATGCTTACAAAGTTCATCATTGAATCTAGCAATGTGGGAAGAAAAATCATAGGTACTAGAAAAATTTTATTACAGTTTCATTTTTATAAAACTGCAATAATTGCTTTTTAAAAGAAACTTACCATCGATGAGATAACAAATGAGAAGAAATTAGGGTGTATTTTCATCTGTGCCATACTAATATCATTTTGGCAGGAAAATGTTCTTTCTGTATCAGAACATATGCTGTTCTCATTACTTTTCTTGGTGACATGAGTCATAAATTTACCTACCATATTCTTTTATTCAATTGAAAACTCTTAGGCGCCAACAGAGTTTATCCATGGTTTCTATCTTCTTGCACAGCTTGCTTTTCTTAGGTGAGATGAAGAATGAGAATGGTGGGACCAAAAGTGATAATGGGCTGATAAGAGCTAGTTTGGAAAGAGCCCAACAATGGCCTCTTTGGTGTGATCAAGACCAGCAGCTCTGTCCAATAATATTGCTAGCCAATTCATCATTTAAAAATACATGATGTGGAATGAATTTATATTAAATATGTTTATCTCTACCCCCATTCCAAACAAACAAAAAAGGTTTAAAAATTATAAGAACAATGAGAATATGAAAGGAAACAGAGATATCAACAAGTATCTGGAAGATTAAAAGTAAAGGGATGAATTAATTATAAATAACTTAGAAGAGCCAAAGGAGCTGAAACCAAGGGCCTGAAGAGAGGATACTGATGAAATGAAAGACAATCATCCCCCTGAACCTCGAAAAAGCATAGCATTTGGAAGCACAAGTATCTTAGAGGATGCAATGAGGAGACAAGCTAGAAATGAAGGGAATACTAGTCAAAAGTCTATGAATCAGAGTAGCTAGGTCTCTTCCTCCCTCTCATACAACTGGGCAAGGATTCTTCCTCTCAGTGGAGGAGGAACAAAGACTGTGCTCTGGAGAAACTGATCCAGGATGGGGCATGTGTATGGTGGAAATCAAGGGTGGGTAAAATTACTGGCCTAGTTCCTCTAATACTAGAAGCCTAAACAGACAAAAGACTAGAATATTCTCTTCTGGATAACTTGCAGAGCTTTGTAAAAAAAAAAAGATTCTTCCATAAAACAACCAGGAGAGGCGTTTACCTCAGTGAACAGACATGCTACCATCTGATCACCTTGGACTGAATCCTAAGCGTTGATGAACTTCATCCCTAAGCCCCCTCCAACACACATCACCATCATCATCATTGTCGTCAAACTTACAATAAATCTCTACCTGCTCTTTCATTCTTAAATGTGAGTGGATATCCAAGATCACCAGAAATTTGAGTGAAACCTTGAGCATAAAAGAGAGGGACTCAAAACCAAAGAGAAAGGGATCTCTAAGGACACAGATTAATAACACTTTATACCATAAAGAAACAGATAAACAAAAAGAACAGGAAGGAAACTAGTAAAAAAATCAATAAAGGGAAATTTTGGAGACCTAAAAACATAAAGTTTATAGATCAAAAGGGCCACCAATTACCCAGCAAAATGAATGAATAAAAGAAAATCATCATCAGAGTTTAAAACTCTGGAGATAAACAGGAGTTCCTAAGAGGTTACAGAGGTTATTTACAAACAGGTCATATACAAGTAGTCAAATAGCATTTTATTTCTTAAAAGTAGCATTGATGCTAAAAGATAATGCTTCTAAAATTCTGAGTTAAAACAAAATTCCATACCTAGCTAATATATCAATCAATCATGAGCATAATATAATGACATTTTCTGACATGCAAGGATTCAAAGTTTTACCCTCTAAATACTCTTTAATATGTAATGAAGACATATCTTGAGAACAAGAGGCAGTGTATTAAAATGAATAAGGCACAGATCCTGGAAACAGAATCCCACATTTGAATATGGACTCTTCAGCTTCCTAGCTGTGTGCCATTAAGAAAACTATTTCACTGCTATGTACCGCAATTTCCTCATCTATAAAATGGAGATCATAATAATACCTAACTCAAGAGCATTCAGTGAGTTCATGTATGTAGACAGTGCCTGGCACAACATAAACGATACTTAGGATCATTATTATCTTTATAATATCATGAAAGATATGGACTTAGTATCCAGGATATAAGAAATTCTACACAGGGTCAGAAAAGGTACAGATAACAGCTGCACAACAACTCTAGAGAGGAATCCACACTAGGGCAGGACACGGGCGGGCTCAGGAGTGAGATGTCCAGGGAAAAATGGACCTGACGCACTATTCGAAACTGTGAGCATTTAGAGAAATTATTATAAACAAGTGACAATCTTTGTAAGCATTTGGAACATAATAGCTATAAGCATAAAGAAAACACCTTTTAAACATGCAACGTTTTAACTTTAGTGAAAAAAACTATATGAAATATAATCATATCCTTATTTGGTTTATTTATTATTTTTTTATTATTATTTTTTTATTTTTTTTGGGGGGGGGTACACCAAGTTCAATCATCTGTTTTTATACACATATCCCCGTATTCCCTCCCTCCCTCGACTCTTTATTTGGTTTAGTACTTAAAAAAAGTAGTTAACCTAGTGAGAAATGGAATATTTCCTGCCAAATCAGTAAACAAAGGATGCCATAGTCATCGGCAATTGCAGCCCTCCAATGGGACCTGGTGAGCCCTGAGGGAACTCAGGAAGGAGAAGAATACCCACCATCTAGCAGCCCTCAGACTGCAGCCACTCCCAGTGGCCCCAGAGAGCTGAGGTGCATATCAGAGGAATGACTTCAGTGAGCCCAGACTCTTGCATCTCCTCATACATAGAAAAGCGCTAAATTCCTTAACTTGGGATATCTGGTTTTCTTTAATTAACAATAATCTTTTGATGTTCCCAGCTACCTACCCTTTGTTGCAAAACTTCTGTATAACCTGGCTCCCTCCCCCACCCACCCAGGATTACTTGAGATGTTGCCTCCTGGGCTTGAAGTCCTAAAACTTCCCATGGAATAAAACAACTCTCAACTTTTTGGTTGTGGATATTTTTAAGTCCACACTAGTCATAGGAATGTAATTAGCAACAAATCAATTTAACCAAAAATGGTAACATAATTATGACAGAATAAGGGGGAGAGATGGGAGTCAGTAGGAGTCAGTGAGTAAGTAATCCTCAAGTAGTACACCAGGAAGTCAACAGATGGTGACTAAAAGTGACAAGTCAGTAAACATCAATATGAAGTTATTACTTAGAGATATGATGGTAAATACCAGAAGCTGCGGCTAAAAGGAAGCCAGGAGTGGTTTTCTCTACAAAAATGGGACAGGATGGGGACAGGAGACTGCTGCATTTCAGTGTAAGCTTCTGTACTATATAACTTTTAGCTAGTATTCGTTTACAAAATTATCATCAGACAATAAAGTAAAATTTAGAAACAGTAACTAAAGAAAATCATGGCATATAAAAATGCATACATTCATTGAAACATTATTGGACCCCTACCACATGCCAGACATGTTAGATCCTGAATGTGTTAAAATGCATAAAACAATCCTAGACTTAAGAAGCTCACACACTAGCAAGGAGATTCAACAGAAAATCCTTAACAGGAAACAGTTTGATAAATGTGATGATAGGGATATGAATAAAGTGTTCTGGAGAACATGTGACAAGTCCCTTTTCTCTTCACAGGCAGGCGAATTTTTTAAAACAATGTTTTGAATAGATAATACACACACATTACAAAAGTCAAAAGATCTAAAATTTTATGGTAAAATTTAAATCTCCCTTTCATCCCTGGTCTCCAACAATTTTTCACTTCCCAAGGGCTAATTGTTACCACTTACTGTGTATTTTTCCAAAGATAACTATGCATTCTAAGCATAAATATAAATATATATTCATACATAAGCATTAAAAATATACTTGAACACAAATGGCTGCACATAATACAGATTTCTGCGTGATAGTTTTCATTTAAAAAACTGTGAAGATCATCCCATATTGGATATAAGGAGCTGTTTTAGTATTTTTTTTAATGGTGGCAGAGTATTTCATTGTACCATAAACTATTTTTTTATATACATTTATTTATTTATTTATTGGTTGCATTGGTTCTCTGTTGCTGCAAACATGCTTTCTGTAGTTGCGGGGGCGGGGGCTACCCTTCATTGTGGTGCACGGGCTTCTCACTGCGGTGGCTTCTCTTGTTGTGGAGCACTGGCTCTAGGCACGTGGGCTTCAGTAGTTGCGGCACATGGGCTCAATAGTTGTAGCTCACGGGCTTAGTTGCTCCGCAGCATGTGGGATCTTCCTGGAGCAGGGATCAAACCTGTCCCTTGCATTGGCAGGTGGATTCTTAACCACTGCACCACCTAGGAAGTCCCTGTACCATAAAGTGTTTAAACAGACCCTTCCTGATAGATATCTAGGTCGTTTCCAGTGTTTTACTACTGCAAACAATGCTGAAACATCTTAGTACACATGTCACTTTGCAAATGTACAAGCATATCAGTAGGATACATTCCTAGAAGTGGACTTTCTAGGTAAAAGCAAGTCTCAAAGTGTGTTCATACTGAGAGTGACAGTTAACCTAATGTCAAACTTTAATTGGATTACTTAAGTGAACATCTACAGTAAACGTACATGGACTTTAATAAAATGAGTTTGTTCTTGAATCTAGTGGAATCAATAAGGTAGGAACATTTCACTAAGCACACTTTTGAAGATAAATGAAACCCCTCTCTACTTCACTAACCAAGGTTTGGATATTGAGATAGACCTTCAACTTGCCCACGGGATTTAATCTCTCAGTTACAAGCCAGGTTAAATACCAATATAATTGTTTGTCAGGCCTAAACATGGTCTTTGCTATTACTACATATAGAAATATTTGTCAGCAAAACCAAAATGTAGTTTATTTGCTTACACTTCCCTTTCACTTTGAACAATTATCATATCTTCTTCACCACCCCCTTGACAACCAAGACTCCAAGCCCCCGGAACAATCTCAGAACAATGTCACAAAATTATAACCTGGATCTACTTCCCACTTAAAACGTAATTTGCTAAATGTAATGAGTTCACAACTGAAAGTTTCAAATCAAATTATATACTTAAGCAGGCCTCTGCATAAAGGATGCCCTATCTGGCTACAAAAGATTGACCATTGAAGCAGTTTGTTTCTTAATTTTTCAAACTGCAATGCTTCTGTCATTCTGTACATTTCAGGGGTAGGCAGTTAATTCTATAAGCATCACTGGCTGCATCCAAGCTGCCCTCACTGGTTTCTGAACCATCTGATAAGTAAAATATGATCTAAGAACTGGGCAAATCATTTATTCTCTTCATTGTCTAATCAAATACCATTTTGATCATGACTTAAGATTTCTTTGCCTGCAAAACTCAGTAAGACATTTAAGATGATGAAGAAGTATATAAACTATATTCAATTGTACATGATAGAATTGGAAATGGCCACATTATTGAGTTTTCACCCAAGTGGATTTCTTTGAAGTCCTTAAATAATTAAAGCAGGTTCTTAAAAAGAAAATAATTAAACACTGTAGACCATAATTGCTATATAGTAAAATAACATGAACTCTCATCCCAGGATAGGCAGGCCATGTCACTCTCATTCTGAGAGGTGACACTGCAGTGGCTTAAAGCTCTGCCCTCTAAGAAGCAGTGAAGATTTGGAGGTTATAATTTTGTCAGAAAAGCGCTGGATTATTAGAGAGTTGATGATATTTAGTTTGGTACCAATTTCTCAATACTCAGGAGATTCTTTGGCTCACTAAAGAAGGAAAAACTGTTCATGCAGATATTAATGTAGTCTTAAGTTACACCTCTATTATTAAAGGATAATTGGTTTATTAAGTGTAAAGATAGAATAATTTTTTTTGTTTTCCTTTAAGAATGCATTTACTTTTAGAAAAAACTCATAATTGAATCAAATATCAGCATCAAGATTGTGGCTAATCCCCAAAAATAAATAAAACTATAAGCCTCTTCTCTCTCCTTAACGATTTGTATGGTATTTTATGCCGAAGATTTATTTTTAAATGTTTTACTTTCTAAAGCATTTTCTATTGTCTAAAAAAAATCTGCACATGAAGGAAAATATTCTGGGTGGCTGGAGAAATTCTGCCTGGTATTAAAAATCAGCATCTAAAGTAGAAAATGCATTGGTGGGTAACTGAGGATTAACAATATTGCAACAGAATAAAAGAGGAACTTTGGCATCTTGGGCCTTTCATGAATCAATTTAGAATCACTGGCATTTCTACAGCACAAAAAAAAGTAATGGCTTACTCCCTCATACAAAGCACAATAAATGTGTGATCGCACATTTATCATATTTTTTTGGTGCCAGTTGTGAGGAATGCAATGACTGAACCAGAGTAGAACCATTCTGTATTCAGCCTTCCTTAGTAGAGAGAGAGAAAGGCACATAATGAAACAGACCACAGAAGTAAATTTGTCAGTTACTATTGTACAATGATTTGCATGTCCCCTTCAGCAGAAACTTACAGCAAAAGGTCCCTACTTCTTTGTTAATTTCAAACAAATCTGCAACTTTAGAAGTCCATGAACATGTGTACCTTCTATGACCATGGAAATTCTGTGCATCAGGATGACATTGTCTCTTGTGTGTGGACCTGTCTAAGTATCTATTTGGCCAATAAGGCATAACACCGAGGAGATTCCTGGGGAGGTCATATTCTTAATTGCAATGCTTAATTGCAGCTTGGCAGGTGGAATTAATGACATTTTCCCATGTGGTTATATGGGTATGTAATGATTTGTAACACACAAATACATCCACAAAAGATCATGCCACATCTGCAATCCCATGAAACTTTCTCTTTATCCCTCCTCGCCTCTTGGTTAATCTGCTGAGAGTAAAATATGACGTTTTGTGGACTCTTTCTCTGCCAAGCATTGTGTAAGCATAACACATTGTCTCATTTAATCCTCACTACTTCCGGAGAGTGTGGAGAAAAGAGTTAACTAGACAGCTTGACTGTTATTCTTTGAAAGGCGGTACCTACAAGTTTCAGCCTTCACTGGCATCTAGGTATTTGGATTCCAGGAGGGTTTCCACCATTTCCAGAATTAATAAGAGTAGCTCACTGTGCCTAAGTTGTCTGTGTAAACAATACAGTTTATGTTGAGCACCTGCTTTCCTTCTGGGTGTCTGGAGCTTGATACATGCCAGGCAAAGGACACCTACGTGATTAGCCTCTGATTGAAACCCTAGGTAGTGAGTCTCTTATTCACTCCCACAATTGGCAACATCTCACAAGTACTGTTATAACTCATTGCTGAGAGAATTAAGCACGTCCTGTGTGACTCCACTAGGAGAGGACTAACCAAAGCTTGTGCCTGGTTTTCCTAGACTTCGCCCCATGTGCTTTTTCCCTTTATGATTTTTAGTTTGTATTCTTCCACCACAGTAAATCATTGCTGTGAGCACAACCATATCCTGAGTCCTGTGATTTTTCCTAGTGAATCATTGAATATGGGATTAGTTTCAGGGAACTTGACACAGAGAGTAAGTATTCTTATTGTCCACATTATACAGAAAGATTAAGGAAATCTCAAAGTTCTCAACAAGGCTTTTAGTAAAGGTCAAAAATTATTCTGCAGCGCATAACAGTGCATAATATCCCAATCCTCCCCTGATTTTGACAGTGGATACAAAATGTAGTTTCCATAGATTTCCCTGTTTAACCAGTATTCGGTGACAATGTTCTTTCCAGTTCCTGCTACAAAAATTTGATTAATTCATTAATTAAATATATGCATATGTCTACAAATGTACTGCTAGACACTAGACCAAGAGTCAGTAAACTACAAACCACAAGACAAATTTAGCCTTTTTTTGTGTATCCTGAATCCTAAAAATGACTTTATATTTTTAAAAAGTTTTATAAAGGCAAAATAATAATATTTTATGATCTTAAAATTTTGAGAAATTAAAATTTGGGTGTCCATATACGATGTTTTACTACAACACATTCATGTCCATTAGATTACATATTTTTGTGGCTGCTTTCATGCTACATGGCAGAGTTGAGTAGTTGCATCAGAGATCATATGGTCTTCAAAGCCCTTTACAGAAAAAGTTTGAGACCCCTCCTCTAGATCCTTCACATTCAAGGCCTTCCTTTCCTAGCTGACCTTATGCCACTTATTCTGTTCTCATCTACCATATAATTTTTCTAACCCTGTTATCCTGAGAAAACTCCCTTTTCTAAAAGCCAGAGCCCATGTTTTATATTTCTGGTCCAGCGAACTTGGAGAAAAATCACTCTTTTTCTCTGGGCTTCAATTTCCTCATCTGAAAAATGGGAAAAGCATTATTATCCTCACAGTAAAATTATGAAAATTAAATGAAATAATATAGATTAAAAAACCATTTAGTTCAAAGTAAGAACTCAAGAAATGGTACTTGCTACTAGTAATAGTTATAGTTTCTATAATACTTAATCATCCTTTTATCTCAGCACAGTGCAGAGCTTGTTACAGCTGATCAATGAAAGAACAACATACTTTATTAGCATGGCATTTTAGAAAGTAACTAGGATATTACTGATTGGTAGAGAGAATTTGGGCCAATTTCTTCTCTTCTCTGAGTTTTAGCATTCTTGTTGCTAAATACACCTGTGACATTATTCTTTTTGCAGGGCATTTCAAAGAATTGGGTACATCTTTTCTGAGATCCTTGGTCTGAAATGGTACTCAAAATGGAAATGTCTTTTCTATGATCTGTAATGTCCAGCCTCCTTGTACCACAGCAACTTCCAAACTCTAGATTTCTCAGCATTGTTGCTTGCTCAAAAAAAACTCACGTAGGTATTAGAGGTCATTTCGAAGAGGCTGTCCTATATCTCAGTGCAATTTCCTAATTATCCACTACAGACTACCCTTTGCTTTTATCAGATTGTAACTAACCTAATTTGTAAAGACGCCAGTGAAAAGAGTCTCATTAAAAGCCTTCATCTCTTTAGCAGCCTCTCTTTTCTCCCCCAAATGATCTAGGTCAGAATGGCCCTATACAACCAGCTGGGAAAATTACAAAATCACTGGAGAACCTTGTGAAGGGAGCTTGCAAGGAGTGGGGTCTCTAAGGACTGGTGACAGACATGTACTGGCTAGGAGCGGTGTTGGATGTGGTTACAGGGGTAACAGTACTTTAATAAATGTCTGCCAAAATATAGCACTACCCACTACTCATCCACCTTCCCTTACGAAAAAGTTTAAGAATCCCCAGCCACTGCACTTTGGATTGATAATACCTGTGATTCAGAAGACATTTTATCTTGACCCTTGTGCTTCATGCAAAACAGGTACAATAAAACAATTTTCCATAACAGCATCATTCAGTCAAAATTTACCAGGTCTACAATGTGCAAAACATTGCAACCACGGAGGCTGAATCTGTTAGGTATTCCCGTAATAATACTGCATAACAAACAACTTCAAAATCTCAGCGTCACACAACCATAAGCATTTACTTCTTGTTCACAAGTTTCAAGTGGCTGAGAAGGCTTGACTTCCAACAGCAATGGCTTGTGTGGTTCTGTTCCACATATCTCTCAGCTTCGTCTTGGGACTGGCAGGCTACACAGAGAAAGCTACTGTCACAACAATGGCAGAAATAAAAGAGGGAGGCCTCTTTAAGACTCAGAACTGGCATCCTGTACCTTCTGCCTCTATTCTCAGCAAGTCCCACGGCCAATTCTGAAATCAAGGCACAGGGCAGTATCCTCTGCTCGTAATGAAGCTACACCAAGTGAATACAGGAGGGGTGAAGATATTTCAATATTTCAAGTACTAGAGTCACAGGATTAAATAATTTCCTGGGAACCACCTAGTCCAACCCTGAAACGTCCAAGACAAGAACTCTGAGTATCAGAAAAGTTAATAACAGCTAGCCTGAGGTAAGCATTTTTTGGTACCATGATGAATCGTACGTGCCATGATCTGCCCTCTAAAGGACTCAGAGCTTAGAAAGATTGATTGAAACCACCTATCATAAACAATACTTGGCTGTTAGGCTCTGTCGACAGGTTATGAAGCTGAAACAAACCCAGAAGGCAACTGGGGGAATTTTACGTAGAAAACAAGAGAAGAAAGCTGAGATGGGGGCAGCATCCTGGCATCTAACTGGATTGCAGGATGGATCATGGCAACTATGATTCAAGGCATAATAACTTCAGTCCTCTGGAGGATCATGGAGAAAGATAAAGCTCAAGTCCTATAGACACTTGAGAAGAGAGTATTGGAGGGGAGAGAACTTCCTCCCTCACTTCTGATGTTCCTGGCCTATCTCTACATACTTCTGCTGTCCTTCTCACGAAGGGTGCAGGAAGGACTATCACATTCAGCTTCCCCATCTCTCAGTAGACACCCTGCCCTACCAGAGAATGTGTTAGGCTTCCCTCTCTGCCAGGTGGTAGCAATTAGAGTCCCCAAGGGCAAGTCAGTTTAATTCTGGGATTCTGTGTTAAGAAGCCTTGTATAAAAAGTTGGAGCGAGACCACCAATTGGATTGAGAAGCTAATTCAAAGTCACTCTTACATGGAAAAATTAGTACCCAAGAAAATGAAGCTAAATTAATATTAAGTAACTAAGCCATTGCTCAGAGTCAGCCTTGGATGAAGTACCTGGAGCTGGGGACCCTATAAAGGGAAACCTGAGAGGTCTGGGTTCCAAAGATCAATGAATGCAGTGATATGGGATTCCTCAGACCTACTGCTACTCTAATATGAAGCCTTACTTGGCAGTTCTTCTCACCAGGGGATATTTTACATATTACCTTAGCATTGTTCGCTAGGCATAGGTGCAAAGATGCTTCTTTCTCAGCTCCAGCTGAAGCTCTCATTCTCCTCGAGCTCTTATTCGCTGCTCTGTCTCATCTCCAAATATGTTGCTCCGTCAAACAATTAATGATTCCTTGACTGTGGCATAGTACTTGACAGGGTGATGTTTTTTTGCATGTGTTGACCATTGTGCCTGGAATTGCCCAAAACTTGCTTTTCTGCTAAGAAAAGGACTCAATTTCAGCATTACCTCTTATGGCAAACCTTCCCTGTCTACTCGCCTCACTACTTACACATTCTGGAGAAGCCAGGCACATCTCTACTTTGGTTTTGTTCATCCTGTATTATCATTATTTTAAATATTTGTGCTTTCTTCAGGAAACTATAAAGTACTTAAGGATAGAGGCTATCTTATTTCTTGTGGGCAGAGAACCTGGCAGTGTCTAATAAGTTCTATAAGGTAAATGGTCATTGAATGAGTAAAGGGAGGGAGGACCTACTGATTTTCTATGACTAATCCTCAAAAAAGTAGCTTCTACATTTCAGGAGAAGGAAGTCTTTTCCATTTCGGTTCTGCTTTCTATGAAGTTTCTAATAAGATAATTCTTCGTATTTTACTTTGCAGAGATCTATTTTTCTCTCTGTCATCACGTAGGAGAGGCAAGTGGAAATGGGAGATGGAGCCAAATGGGTTAGAATCCAAGTAGACTTTGGGCGGAAATGTGGACCCAGAGCACAGGTAGGAGTGAAGGAAAGTAACCAGGAGCCAAAAGAAATGTCCTGATCCGAGTTGGAGTGTGAGGGACCTAGTATTGGCTGGGTGGTTTGGCTTGTCTAGAAAAGGGAAGGATTCAGGGAAGATAATTTGCTGAAATGTTGCAATAGTTAGTAATGGTAATCCTTCAAAAATCTAGGATAGAGATCACACCATTGGGACATTATCTTAGGATGACTTGCATATATCATGGTTAAAGACAATATTTAATAATCATGACAAACTGATTATTACATCCCCTCTCCATGTCATTTATTGCTATTTATTTTGAATGAAATCACTGGCTATTATAAGTCCATTTGTACCATCAGTAAATTATGTTTTGCTTTGGTTTTTTTGGCAGGTGCACAGACTTATATTTGCATTTTATACTCGACATCTAAACTCACTCAATATTTCCACACGCTAATCTAGACCTGTGCTTAGGGGCTGACACAGATAGATAATCAGCATCTATAACTAATAATAATTCATGAATTTCCAAAAAAAGTTCTGCTATGAATATCAACCAATGTTTGGTCCATAAAGAGAACATATAATCACATACAGTTAATATCTAGATTCAGAAATCTTAATTCAAATAACTGTAATATCTTACTTATCTAGAAGTCACCACTCCTGTGATCTTAATTATCTAAACTGCCATCAATAACATGTTCAATTATACACCCTGAAAGTACACAAAATAAAAGAACCATCCAGTGATAAAACAGATATGATAAAATATATATACTAAAGCTGATGAACTTTACTTAATTAAATGTCCCTCAGAGTCTATTCACAACTGTAAATCAGCTTAGCTAAATCCCTCTTCACCTAAGAGAAAATAAACACCAAAGTAGAAAGGGGTGTAACTAGGCAGCGAAAGTTTCTTGAAAATAGGCACAATGAAAAGGCAGCAAGAGAGATCAGAACTACAAGAATAAGACTCCTCAAAAATTAAACACAGAACTAAGCATATAAACTAGCAATTCCACTTCTGTGAATATACTCAAAAGAAGTAAAAGCAGGGACATGAACAGATGTTTGTGCAACAATCTTCACAGCAACATTACTCACAGTGGTGAAACGGTGGAAGCAACACAGGCATCCATCAACAAATGAATGGATAGACAAAATGCAGTATATGCAGCCAATGCAATATGATTCAGTCTTGAAAAGGAAAGAAACTCTGACACGTTCTGCAACATGAATGAATCGTAAAAACACGATGCTAAGTGAAATAAGCCATTCAAAAGAGGACAAATATTATACGAGTTCACCTATATGAAATACCTAAAATAGTCAAATTCATAGAGACAGTAAGGTAAATGGTGGTTGCCAGGGAATGGGAGGAAGGAGAAAGGGAGAATTAGTGTTTAATGGGTTTCAGTCAAGGAAGATGAAAAAGTTCTGGAGATGAATGTTGGTGATAGTTTGCAGAACAATATGAATGTACTTAATGCTACAGACTATACACTTAAAAACAGTTAAAGTGGTAAATTTTACGTTGTGTGTATTTTACCACATTAAAAAAAAAAAAACTAATGACCAAACACAAGAACGTAAAAACATAGATGTCTGGTCCAGCAAGTATATGCACAAACAGCTCTGCACCTACCAATGGCTTCCTCCAAATATCTCTGTGTGTGTATATATATATATATATATATATATATATATAGTTTAATAACTGATGCTAATAATAATTATAATCCTGTATCATAAAATGGTTAAATTACATTGGTTCTTAGTACTCTGCTAAAAGAGAGAGAGAGAGATAAGGGGGGAGACAGAAAGAGAGAGAGAGGGAGATAGAGAGAGGAAGAGGGAGACTGAGAGAAAGAAAATATGGTCCTTAAAAAAGTTATCCAAAAACTTGAAATTAATCATGGTATTATCTTTAAAGGGGCAATTGCATAACTTAAAAAAGTGAACCCATGAGTGCATTATGTATAAATGTTAGCCAATATTTGCCAAAGTGTCTAACACACTTCCTAGAATTATAGAAAACAATCATTAAATGTTGTTCCCACATGCTACTTTTTTTCATGAAGAAAAAAAATCAAGTAAGATGTATTTATTTCATTTAACTTCTATTAAAATATTGTCTTAAAGTTTGGAAGAGTACATTCGTTATGGCTGTGAGCAAATGTCATGATGAAATCAAATCATTTTGGAGACACAGGAGCCAAAGATTTGTCATATTCTATTCTGAATTCTGGTAGAAAAGAGGTCTTTCAACAGGAATAAAAATGATTATTGCCCAGATATTAGCCAAGAAAAATCCCTTGAAAACAATATTCTGGGAATGGTTCTAAACTTTCCATAGAAAAGCAACCAAAATCAAAATGCCATATCCCAGGATCAAGGACCAATGTGTCACCCATTGGGAGGCTCTCAGCAGTGTCCTTTTGAATATAACATTGGGATTCAAAGTCCCACTTAGGCCATCGTGAGGCTGATGTAGCTGCACCAAACAATTTTTTCATTTATAACATTTGCTTTTTTCTCATCCAAGAAAATGGTGTGATGACATTTTGCAGGGGTAGGGTGTGAAGTGAAAATACAACTTGGGGTTTAAGGCATAAAGCAAACTTTTAATCTCAGTCTTGCTGAATTTAATTCCATTAGTTTGGGTGTTTTACTTGTTTAAGTATTTAAGAAAATATCTGAGCACATTTTTAAAGTTATAGCATAATGGAAAAGTAGGTTAAAACATTAAAATATACAAATACAGATTGTTTTTGAAAGGGCCCAAATAAATATGCACTTAAATCAAAACAACACAGAATAAGATCATTTATAATTGTCAATGAAGAAAATCCTGGAAAAATAGTGAAGACTGTTACTCAGGACCAAGGAGTTTCATTCTGGATATAAGACCTAATTTCTTTAAAAAAATCTTATACTTTGAAACTTGACAGCTCTCTGTCTTTATCACCTAGTACCTCTTTGAGTGCAAGGATTCAATCTCTCTGTTTG
The DNA here is from genome assembly GCF_030028045.1 of Hippopotamus amphibius kiboko. Classification (NCBI taxonomy): domain Eukaryota; kingdom Metazoa; phylum Chordata; class Mammalia; order Artiodactyla; family Hippopotamidae; genus Hippopotamus; species Hippopotamus amphibius. Next base: position 36,875,122 of record NC_080200.1, on the reverse strand, counting down.
CACATCTGTGAAATGGGAATAGTATTGACTGCACAGGGTTATTATAAGGGTTAGAGTTAATATGTGTAAGGTATTGTCAGAAGACAAGCCCGTGGTAAATGGTAGTTACTACCATGATCTTTTTCTATGATATCACTGCAACAATACTTTTAACTAGAGCTCCTGAAACTGTACTTCTGCCTGTAGGAGAGATTTCCAGGCCACTGAAAATGAATCAGATTATACTTTCGGAATCACACTTAAGAAACAAAACCAACAGCTGTCTTTTACCTCTGAAACAACTTCCTTCAGACTCCTAGGATGCAGGGTGACCCTAAAACTCATCAAATGCTCTCCAACTAGAACAACAGCTTCCAAAAGGACCAGGCAAAACAAGAGATGGTACTTTGTTATTACCTTGGTCGGCGCCTGAAATTGAGGATGTAGGTAAATAAAGAGCGTAATTCGATCCAAGCACCTGTCAGGAGGCCTGGAAGGAGGCTGTTAAAGAAACTGAGGCTGTGCATGTGGGACAAGATTAAAGGAAGAGAGAAAGTCTTCTAGGATGAGCGCTTCAAACATGGCCTGCCCTTCTCCTACCAGGAGAAGGTGATGAACCCACAAAAACATCCCTATGAAAGGTGGAAAGGTCAGGCCTTCATCTGGATATTGGCACTATCTAAAATAAAGCCTGAAATGTCCACTATTTAATTGGCTATTCAGGGCCCAAGCCATGGGAACAGTAACCTAAGAGTAATGATGGGGCATATGACGGGTCCCAACCATCGTGCTCATCTTCCAAATGTTAATGTGAAAACAAAAAGTGAAGTCCTCCAAGAGAACTTGTTGGGACCTGGAGCTCAGATATTTCAACAAAAATCAACATGATTCCTCTGGTTTAGGCGAATTCTTCCAAAGGGTCGTTTTCTCTATAGTTGCTTGCAGTCTCCTTCCTCCTACTAGAATGAAATTGCCTAATCTAGCTTGTCTACCTCCATTTCCAGCCCCTAGAACAGCCTGGAACACACTCACTATTTAGTATGTGATCTCTGAATGAATGAATCCTGATCTTGTCCAAGTTATAACATGGTCCACCGGCTCCATCCAAGAAGAGAAATGGTCCTTAGGACGTAACTCTGGGTGATGTGAATCCTAAATGTTCACAAACCCAGGAAGATGTTTCCAATATAAGAAATGAGAATGCATCCATGTATTATTTCATTAACCCTCACCAGCAGGGTACTTAAGAGGACAAAGTACATTAGTCTGATATCACACTAAAGAAACAGAGGCCTAATATGGTAATGTGATTTGGCCATCTTCAATCAGTGAAATTGTGAATGAAATAAGAGGAGGGAAAATTATTAGCCTCATAGCTAGGAGCAGTGCTGAAGAAGAGGCCTCTTCTTGGTGTCAGAGCCTCAAAGAATTACAAACACTGCAGAAAACTGTATGGCAAGCCTCCAGGCGCTTATGTCAAAAACTATAAAACTTGATCTGACTCAGCAATTTTTTTTCCCAATTGCGGTTAAAAAAACCAAAACACTATAATGTAAAAATTACCATCTTAACCACTTTTAAGTGTACATTTCAATAGCGTTAAGCATATTCATGTTGTTGTACAAGAGATCTCCAGAACGTTTTCATCTTGCAAAACAGAAACTCTGTTCACACTAAACAACTCTCCGGTCTCCCCTCCTCTCCACCAGCTTCTGGCAACCATCGTTCTACTCTTTGGCATTTATTGTTGCCAAATTCTAGAGTGCACCCCATTAAATTGTTGAAATCATCCTTAGATAAATTGTCCATTAACATAATGAAATGTCTAGAGAGTAAGCTGGCTTTAAGGAGAAAAACATTCTTCAGAATATTTTGAACTCAAAGTTGTTGCTTTCTTCTTTAAGAACTTTGCTTGAAGCCAGGTCCTCACAGTCATTCTGGCATCTTGATTTCAGGAAAGGCCCAGGGGATCCCAATGTGTGTCTGGGTAACGGAATGATTGCAGCTGGGAGTCTGCGTATCTTCTATGACAGGAGGTCAGACTCAATAATTACACTGACACAAGAGAAACATACATTCTATCTACTGATACACCAAAATATTATTATTAACCTAATAGCCTTGGAAATAATATTCAGGTCTTAAATTAAAATGGGCTTTGTTCCTGCTGTATTCAATTTTCAGTTCATATCTTGCCTGCTAGAAGACATTGCTAAATTCTTCTAGGCAATTAAACAATAAGTACAACTTTATAAAAATGAAGGGAAAAGACCAAAAACACGCTACAGATCGAGGACAGGTTAAGGTAGAAAAAGTGATCGGTGAGGAGGTTTGATTTATACAACAATCATATGAAGATGGGTACTATTCCTACCCCCATTTTCATATAAGAAACTGATGTTATAAGCGCCTAAGTAACATACCCCAAATCACAGTGTCGTAGAACCAGAAAAAGCCTTAGAGGTCATCTGGATCAAACGCTGTATAAATGCAGATGTTTGGAAGATGACAATTCAGCCTCTCTGTACACACTTCTACTACAGAGGGTAAGTTCACGACTTAAAAATCACATTGATAAAAGGTTCTTCCTTGCCTTTCAGCTGGCCAAAAGCTTCATCCCTTTAAATTCTGTTTCTTGGTTGCTTCCATTTAGAACTTCACAGACCTCTCCTTCATGTGTCTGAAGAGAGGTGGCTATATTCCCATGCAAGTTGGCTTCCAGAAACTTCCGAGTCAATGGTTTGGTTAAGCCCTCCCCACCATTCCCAATCCCTTGTTCCCCCATCACTCTGCAGCTTTCCAAAGTCCCGTGAAGTTTGAAGCCCAGAACAGAGCACCATGCTGCAGATGGCTTTGCCCAGCACAGGGTCAGCCAGGCTATCACACCCCTTGCTCTGCTAACTATATCTGGCGCTGCAGCCCAAGTGTGTACACACATTATTGCTGCCATGTCACCCTCCTGACTTACAGTCAGATCCCTGTTGGCTATGTGCCTGAGGTCTTTTTCTCACAAAGCACAGTTAAGTCAAGTTTCTGTTCACCTGCTTTTACATATTTATATTTCTTTTTTTTTTTTTTAGTTTGACTCTTGCTAAAGCTTGTCAAAATAGCTCCGATTAATCTTCAAGTTTATAAATCATTTTAAAATTTAGGCTCTGTTACCTAATGTATCAACTTGTAACAACCAGGAGTTTTCTCATAAAGCACAGCAAAAGAGAGCTCAATCAGGCACAAAGTATTCTGGGACCAGGAGGGACTGGAAAGAATCACATAGAACTTTTCTTATCCTAGGAGATGGGTATAGCCTGGGGCTGAAGAACTTAGAGAGAAAAGTCTAATCATCTAAGGTGGTATCCAAAGCTCAGACTTGGACAGGTAAGCTTCACATGAGGAAGTTCAACCTGGCTGAAGTTTCCCTGTGTTTCTGGGAACGTTGCTTATAGGTTTCATATCTCTGTCCATATACTGGACCCTGTTCCCTGTGCTGGGCCAGAAGCATTGCTGGACCCTGTCCTCTCTGGATATAGATATTCTCCCAATCACTTGCCCCTGGGTCTACCTGGCCAACATTTTCTCCACCAATGGGAAGTTCCATTCCCCTCTCTGGGCTACTCATGTGTAGCCCTCCCACAACAGTTCATTTTTCTGTACCCAGCTGCCTCAGAAGCTGAGTGCTAGATGCAGTAAGGAAACCAGTGAAGTGGCCCTCTTCACATTTCCTTGTTTATGGTTGGACTGGTTCTGGAGCCTAAGGCAGGGCTGAGCCTGCAAAGGGAAAAGAGAAAAGTCAACAGGCCTTGACTGAGGGGAGACCAGGGAAAAGCAGCTAATAAAGACAAAGAAGCGCGGAGGCCTTGCCAGGGACCCTGTTAGCAAAGTAAATGAGGTTAATTAGACTTGATGGAATGATAAAAAGAGCTACATTTATTGACCATTTATTCTGTGACAGGTATAGTACATATATTATTTTACTGAATCCTTACAACAGAGGATGTGAGGTTGGTACCGGCATTATCTTCATTTTGGAACTAAGGAAATTGTAACTCAGAGGGTGTTCAGTGGCTCCCCTGAGTCAGCTGGTAAAGAGCAGAGCCATGGTTTGAAGCAAGTCTGCCCACATATTAACTGCTAAGCAGCTTTACAGATGTAACACCACAGACCCAGTAGAGTTAAGTGACTCGCCCCCAACACTTGGTTGCAGATGCAGGACTACAATCAAGGTCCCATGTCTCCCAAATGATTCACTTCTTACCATACAAGGTGATCCCTTATCATCACTGCCCTTTTTAGTCACTTACAAATCATTCAGTTATTACCATACGAAGTCGCTGGGGTCTGTTTTTTCCTCTTTTGGACATTGTGACATTTGCGTATCTTTATACCCCAGTTTTCATAATCTCTAGAAATGATTTCTCAGTTGTGTAATATTTCATCATTTTTCCCCTTAGTACCTGGAGATATACATTGCCTTGGCACAAAAGCTTGAACACATTTGAAAACATTTTTTCTTACAATCTTCTCACTTTTCTTGTGAAGATTATTCATCTTGATTGAAAATCACAAGTGAAACAAGAGTAGGTAACATCATGTACACCAGGCCTTCTTAGGCACTTTACACGTAGCCTCATTAAATCCTTACAACAACCTAAGAAGTACTATACCTATGAAGTACTCATACCAGCCTACGAAGTACTTATTATTAACCTCACTCTTTAGTTGAGAAAACTGAAGCACAGAGCTAATAAATGACAAAGCCAGGCTTCAAACCCTGGTTATTCGAAACCAGAGCCTGCATTTTTAAACTGTATCTTCTCTGCCTGAATTACACAGACCTTATTTCTTTTTATCATTTGTTTATTTCACACCATCTGCCCCAAGCAATGTTCTAGTCATCCCTTGTACTACTTCCAGCTCCAAGCAGAGGAACAGAGATCTTAGTATTGTCTTCATTGTTTCGATCTCAACCCTTTCTTGACTTCACCCATGGTGACACGTTTCTGCAATTAAGAATGAGCTCTTACGTCTTTTTCACATGGCATTTTAAACCCATTACATTGGTTTTGTAGACGGAGCCTCTTTTTTTGCCTTCTGGCTTTCATGTACACTTTTGTTGTATTTTAATAGAATTCCTCATATTCCTTTACAGAAGCTAATAAAAGCATTATTCAATTGTGGCTAATAATTGTGGAGTTGAGTATTGTAACTATATTTTGGTTCAATAAGTCACTATATAGATCATACTTGAATTACTAACTTACAGATAATTAGAATACAAAACTTTAACACCAAAGCAGTATTAAAGATAACAAAGCTTTTTTTCCTTGAAGGCGTGAGGATAAACTGATATTTCTTCAAAATCTTTACTATGATAATTATTAAGTACATTAACATATAAATTATAAGAAATTGGTTGAACGTGCAGTGCCATAATGGCTAAAAACTTCTGTATAAAACAAATTCCTATTTCATTTTGTTCAATTGTCATGTGTCTCATTCAAAAAACACTGAACCCAGCTTTTAGTCTTTATTAAAGTTCACTGAGATCATCCCTTTACTAAAATTAACGCATTTTTTTCATTTTTTTTTCTTCAGATCTTTATTGGAGTATAATTGCTTTACAATGTTGAGCCAGTTTCCATTGTACAACAAGGTGAATCAGCTTTATTTAAACATATATCCCCATATGCTCCCCCTCTTGAGCTTCCCTCCCAGCCTCCCTATCCCACCCCTCTAGGTCATCACCAGTCATCGAGCTGATCTCCCTGTGCTATGCAGCGGCTTCCCATTAGCTATCTATTTTACATTTGGTAGTGTATATATGTCAATGCTACCCTCTCACTTCGTCCTAGCTTCCTCTGCGTGTTTATTCCTGCCCTACCATTAGGTTCATCAGTACCATTTTTTTGTTGTTGTTGTTTTCGCTTTGTTTATTAGATTACATATATATATATATATATATTAGCATACAGTATTTGTTTTTCTCTTTCTGACTTACTTCACTCTCTATGACAGACTTTAGGCCCATCCACCTCACTACAAATAACTCAGTTTCGTTCCTTTTTATGGCTGAGTAATATTCCATTGTACATATGTGCCACATCTTCCTTATCCATTCATCTGTTGATGGAAATTTAGGTTGCTTCCATGTCCTGGCTATTGTAAATAGTGCTGCAAGGAACATTGTGGTACATGTATCTTTTTGAATTATGGTTTTCTCAGGGTATATACCCAGTCGTGGGATTGCTGGGTCATGGTCCTTCTATTTTTAGTATTTTAAGGAACCTCCATACAGTTCTCCATAGTGGCTGTATCAATTTACATTCCCACCAAAAGTGCAGGAGGGAATTAACCGATTTTTGATGAGGACTCGTTAAAAAACTTGAATAATGGAGCTGACTTGAATAATTTCTTTGGGTTGGCTTGTGCTCAGATCAACGGAACAGAATCTTTTGTGCAAGATCAGACTCCCTCTATACTGGCTTTGTCATTTGTTAGTCAACATACATATATTGCACAACCACAGGCCAAACATATTCTGGGCACTAGAAAAGATTCAAACAAATTCCTACCGTCAAGGTACTTATATTCCACTTAGTTGACAGATAATAAGATATAAATAAAGTAATTAATTACTGTTACTCAAGCACTTATCTTCTTACATAAGCCAAACAATTGTTAGAAAAAATGATGAGGGTGGAGGTGAACTGCCTTGACTAACACAGCCAGAGAATATCTCCTGAGGAGGCAGCATCACACTTGAGGCCAGAAGGAGAATAGGCAGGCTGTTGATAATCTGGAGGAAGATTCCAAGCAAATCTCTAAGACAGGAAGAAATCTGGAGAGTATGAGGGCCAGAAACAACACCTGGGATTTAGTGAGTAAGGAAAGGACAGAAGAAGTCAAGGTCAGAGAGATAGGGACCACTAATTTTAGCAATTAAATGCAGAGGGTTTTAAACAAGTGAATGATGTACCTGATTTACACTTTTGAAAGCTGCTCTGTGTAGAAAGGCAAAAAGAGGTCAGGGAACCTGGCTGGGAGGCCTTCAGAGAAATTCATGTGGTAGATGACAGTAACCAGATGACTAGTAACTAATAATGATTAGTGATTTTATGCTTCTTTTAGTTAACCTATCAATTATTTGTATGTTTGCTTTGGAAAATGTCTATTCAGGTCCTCTGCCAGTTTTTAATCAGATTATTTGTTTTTTGCTATTGAGTTGTAGGAATTCCACATAGATTATGAAAATTAACCCCTTATTAAATATACAATTTCCAAATATTTCTTACCATCCTTTAGGATGCCTCTTCATTTTGTCGATTATTTCTTCTGCTGTGCAGAAGCTTTTTAGTTTGATGTAGTCCTACCTATTTGTTTTCATTTTTGTTGCTTGTGCTGTTTGTGTCATATCCAAAAAATCATTGTCAAGACCAATGTCACGGAGGTTTTTCCTATGTTTTCTTCTGAGAGTTTTATAGTTTCGGGTCTTATATTTAAGTCTTTAATCCATTTTGAGCTAATTTTTGTGTATGGTAGGAGAAAAGGGCCCAATTTCATTCTTTTGCATGTGAATATCCAATTTTCCCAACATTGTTTATTGAAAAGACTATCTTCTCCCCTACATTGAATAGGAGTGGTGAGAGTGGGCATCCCTGTCTTGTTCCTGTTTTTAGAAGAAAATCTTTCAGCTTTTTACTTTTCAGTATGATGTTAGCTGTGTGTTTGTCTTACATGGCCTTTATTACATTGAGATATATTTCTTCTATACTTGATTTTTTTTAAAGATTTTATTATGAAATAGCATTGAATTTTGTCAAATGTTTTCTCTGCATCTATTGAGAAGATCCTATGATTTTTATTTTTTATTCTATTAATGTTGTGTATCACATTTATTGATTTGCATGTTGAACAGTCTTTGCATCCCAAGGATAAAACCCACTTGATCATGGTTCATAATCTTTTTCATGTGCTGTTGAAACATAAGGCTCACTTCAAATTTGACACACATAGGCTGAGAATGAAAGGATGGAAAAAGACATTCCATGCAAATGGAACCTAAAAGAAAGTAGAAGCAGCTATACTTATATCAGACACAATAGACTTGAGGTCAAAAAACTGTCACAAGAGTCAAAAACTGTCACAAAAGGGTCACATAACAATGAAGATATATAAATTATAAATAAATATACGCACTCAATATCAGAGTTTCTAAATATATAACACAAACTGACAAAACTGAAGTGATAAATAGTAACACAGTAATATAGGAGACTTCAGTACTCCACTTTTCATAATGGATAGAACATTCAAACAGAAGGTCAAGGAAATAGAGGACTTGAACAAAATCATAGACCAAATACACAGCACATATATACAGAACATTCCATCCAACAGCAGCAGAATATACATTCTTATCAAGCACACACAGAACTTTCTTCAGGATAGGTCACATGTTAGGTCACAAAACAAGTCTCGATAAATTTAAGAGGTTAAAATCATACCAAGTGTCTTTTCTGACAACAATAAAATTGAACTCGAAATTAACAGAAGAATAAAACTGAAAATTTCTTCAGTATATGGATATTAAACAATATACTCTTTAATATCAAATAGGTCAAATAAGAAATCAAAAGGGAAATTAGAAAATATCATGAGACAAAGAAAATGAAAACATACCATACCAAAATTTATGGGATGCCTCAAATGCATAGTAAGAATAAAGTGTATAACAATAAACATCTTCATTAAAAAAGAAGAAAGATCTCTTTTTCAAGGAGAAAATTTTCAAATAAGAAGTATGTCTTTTCTGATTTAAAACATTTAAAAAATTTCAAGTGAACAATTTAACTCTACACCTCAAGAAATTAGAAAAAGAAGAACAAATTAAGCCCAAAATTAGTAGAAGAAAGGAAATAATAAAGATTAGAGAGGAAATAAATAAAATTGAGAATAGAAAAATAATTTTTAAAAAATCAACAAAACTAAGAGTTGGTATTTTGAAAAGATAAACACAATTGACAAACCTTTAGTAGACTAAGAAAAAAAGAGAAGATTTAAATGAAATCAGAAATGGAAAAGGAGCCATTACAACTGAACCATCATAAAAAAAAAGATTAATAGACACTACTATGAAAAATTTTATGCCAGCAAACTGTATAACCTGGAATAAATGGATAAATTTCTTGAAATGCACAATCTACTAAGACTGAATCATGAAGAAATAGAAAATCTGAACAGATCTATAACTAATAAGGCAATTGAATCAATAATTAAAAACCCCTAAGCAAAGAAAAGCCCAGGACCAGACAGCTTTACTGCTGAATTCTAGCAAATATTTAAAGGATTAATGCCTATCTTTCTTAAACTCTTCCAAAATATTAAAGAGGAGGGAACACTTCCAAGCTCATTTTTTTGAGTCCAGCATTAAGCTCCTACCAAAACTAGACAAAGACACTACAAGAAAACTATAGCCCAGCTACTCTCCTGGATGAGTATATAGGCAAAATTCCTCAACAAAATACTAGCAAACCAAATTCAATAGCACATTAAAAGGATCATACACTATGACAAAGTGGGATTTAACCCAAGAGTGTGAGGATGGTTCAACATATGAAAATCAGTCAATGTGATACATCATTAACAGAATGAAAAATAAAAATCACATGATCATCTTTATAGATGCAGAAAAAGTGCTTAACAAAATTCAGCTCCCTTTTATGATAAAAAATACTCAACAAACTGGGAATAGAAGGATATTTACCTTAACATAAAAAAGGTCATGTCTGAAATGCCCACAGCTAACATCATAGTCAAAGCTGGAAATGATTCCTCTAAGATCAGGACAAAGCAAGTATACCCACTGTTACCACTTCTGTTCAACATAGTACTGGAAATCTAGCCAGAGCAATTAAGCAAGAAAAAGATATAAAAGATATCCAAATAGGAAAGAAAAAACTAATATTATCTCTGTTCATAGACAACATGATTCTTTATGTAGAAAACTGCTAAGATTATACACATACATATACCACTACCACCAACAACAACCTGTTATAATAAATGTATTTAGTAAAGTTGCAGGATCAAAAGCAACATACAAAAATCAGTTTTATTTTTATATACTAAAAATCAACAATCCAAAAAGGAAATCGAGAAAACAATCTTTTATATGACAGCATAAAAAAGAGTAAAATATTTAAGAATAACTTGACCAAAGATGTGAAAGGCTTGTACTCAGAAAACTACAAAGCATTTATGAAAGAAATTAAAGAAGACTCAAATAAAAGGAAAATACACACCATGTGGGTGGATGGAAGACTCAGTATTGTTAAAATGCCCAAGCCACTTAAAGTAATTAACAGATTTAAAGCAATCCCCAACAAAATCTCAATGGCATTTTTTTTTGCAGAAGTAGAAAAAAACAATGCTAAAATTCAATAAACAAAACAATCTTGAGACAGAAGAACAAAGCTGGAGGCATCACACTTTGTGTTTCAAAACATATTGTAAAACTAAAGTAATTCAAGCACTATGGTACTAGCACAAAGACAAACACATAGACCAATGGAACAAATTGTAGAACCCAGAAATAAACTCACACATATACAGTCAACTGATCTTTGACAAGAGTGTCAAGAATATACAATGATAAATGGTTAGTCTCTTCAACAAATGTGTTGGGAAAAATGAATAGCTACATGCAGAAGAATTAAACTGGATCATACACCATACAACAATAAGCTCAAAATGAGCTAAATATCTAAATGTAAGACCTAAAATGTAAAACTTCTAGAAGAAAACATGAGGGAAAAGCTTCTGGACACTGATCTTGGCAATGATTTTTTTGGATATGTCATGAAAAGTACAGACAACAAAAGAAAAAATAGACAAGCAGGACAGTACAAAACTAAAGAACATCTAGATAGCAAAGGAAGCAATCAGTAGAGTGAAAAGCAACCTACGAAACAGGAGAAAATATTTACATATCATATATCTGTAAGGAATTAAATTCCAAAATATATCATTAAATCCTACAACCAAATAGCAAAACACAAAATAACCCAATTTAAAAAAATCAAAAGTCTTGAATAGACATTTCTCCTAAAAAGACACACAAATGGCCAACAGGTACATGAACAGATGTTCAATATCACTAATCATCAGGGAGGTTAAAATCAACACCACCATGAGATATAAACCCATACCTGTTATGATAGCAATTACAAAAAAAGAAAAAAAGAAAAAACAGAAATAACAAGTGTTGATGAAGATATGGAGAAATTGGAACCCTTGTCCACTGTTGGTAGGAATGTAAAATGATGCTGCTGCTACAGAAAACAGCATGGCAGTTTCTCAAAAAGTTAAAAATAGAACTGTTATATGACCCAGCAATCCCACTTCTGGGTATTTATCCAAGAGAATTGAAAAAGGCTATTAAAGAGAAATTAGCATCCCCATTTTCATTGCACCATTATTCAGAATAGTCAAGATACAGAAACAACCTAAATGTCCACTGACAGATGAACAGATAAACAGAATTGGTATATACATGCAATGGAATATTACTAAGCTGTGAAGAAAGAAGGAAATCCTGCTATATGTTACAATATGAATGAATCTTGAGTACATTATGCTAAGGGAAATAATCTAGTCACAAAAGGATAAATACTACTTTATTCTACTTATATGAGGTAGGTATCTACTTCATCAAAGTAGAAAGTATCGATAGCTGGTGGGAAGGGTAAATGATGAGCTGCTATTTAATGGATATAAAGTTTCAGTCACACAAAATGAAAAAGATACAGAGATATTCTATACATCTTTGGGCTTATAACTAAGACTACTGAACATTTAAAAACTTGTTAAGAGGGTGAATCTTATGTCATGTGTTTTTTAACCCCACCTCTATGCGCACACACAAAAAAGTGTCTTAAGAAGCCAAAGGAAGAGGAGTGTGGTCGGTCACATCAAATGACATGGAAAAGCCAAATAAGATGATAGAGAATTACCCATTAGCTTTAGCACACACACACACACAAAAATACATCATTGGCAATCTTGATAAAAACATCTTTAGTGCAGTGGTAGGAAAATAATGAAATTAGTGTGGGGTAGGCAGAGGAAAGGAAATAACAACCTGAAGACAGAGGGGACAGTTCTACAAATATCAGAGAAATAGTGCAATGGGTAGAGATACAGGTGTGGAATCAAGGGGGATTTTTATTTCTTTAAGAGGGGTAAGAGTGATGTTTGTTTGTATAGTGACTGGAATGACCCAGTAGTGGTAGAGAAAACTAATTATGCAGGAAGGAGAGGGGATAAATTTGGGATCAAACTTGGAGATCTGAGTGAATGGGATCCAGACCACAAGTGGAGAAGTTGGATTTAGGTAGGATCAGGTCCATGACTTCTTCTTACCTAAAGAAAATGCAGAATATGCAGAAATAGATGCAGGTGGGTTGATGAGTTAATGGTGGGAAACTGAGAAAGTTCATGTCTGTTTGCATCTATTTTTTTTCCTGTAAAATAAGAGGTAATGTCATAAGTTTAGAAGGAGGTGGGAAGAAGGTATTGATTTGAGAAGCAAGAAGAGATATGAAGTTATTATTTCAGAGAACAGGAAAATGAATTTACTAAGGATATGTAGTAGGATTATTAGGGATGTGCAGTAAGATTCATGATCAAAAATGTCTAGTTCGTGTAGCCATCCAGGCTGTGTACTCTTGTCTTCAATAGTATTTAGCCATTGAAGTTTTCTGGGATTGGAATAGGTAGAAAAATGAGTTAAACTGAGTTGGAGTTTTTTCCAAGTAAGCAAAACAGGAATGAGTAAGACAAGGGAATTAAAGACATTTTCAAGAGTGAAACTCTAATGCTGGACCCAAAGAATTTGAACTGATGCAAAGAGAAATGAGGACATGAGGGGTGACACTTCTACAGCCTTCCCTTCTAGCAACTTTCAAGGCAGTATCTTTACATCCCCTTGACCATTTTTTTTTCTGAGAAAAACCCAGGACAGGTCATGGTAAGAGTATGGTTAGGGCTAACTCTGTGCTAAGACAGCCCTGGTCCTCCTTCTCCTCATCTTCCTCCTCCTCGTTTACACGGCAACAGAGGAGTATAGTCAGAGATGTGCATTGAGATACGTTCCCATTTGCCCATGAGGATTCTTCACCAGCCAACAAGCCAGAGGGAACCTCCAGGAAAGCCTACCAGGAAACTAAGACTCTCATTCATTCATCAGAGTGCACTTACCTTCATGAAATAAAAATGTTCCAGGTGAATCAAGGAACACAACCATCACTTATAATGTTGACCAAGGATAAACATGGTTGCTTCATAGAAATTAATTCATAAGAAAAATTCCTGTATGTGAAACATCATATTAGCTGACATTTAAGATAGAGCAGTGTAAGAGCTGTCCAATTCCAGGAGCTGTAATGAAATATGGGAACATAACAAGAGAACATCTAACAAATCAATGGGCCATCTGTTTCAGTACCTGATCTCCGGAGGTGACTAATCCTGGCGGCTTCTCAAGAATGTTTAACCATCTCCTCCTGCCCCTCTTCCTGACCCATCTTCCTCTCTCAGTAGAGCATAATAAAAGCATATGGTGCTGTAGAAAGCTTCTGGTTACTGAATTTTGTCCAAACCATAGTAAATTTTCTCTCTTTTCCCTGCCTTCTAGAATATATGATTTATATACTTTTCTGGTCTCCAATCTTCTGAGACTGATCCTAACCATAAAAAGAGAAAGAGAGCTAAGAGAATCTATAAGTTTCTTGAGGATAACAAATTCCATGGTTGTACCTAGAAGTTCCTTGAGTGCCCATGGGTAATGGTTATGGCTAAGCCTCATTGGTGGTGATAGGTAAAATTTCCAGATTAACAGAGCTGATCCCTTTAACCAACAATAATTAAAAAAATGTGTGCATATGTGTTTATGAGATTTAACCTTCTCTTGAAGGCTCAGAGCACATCAGTTACTTTATTAATGTGCTTAAAGCAATGGAGGTGTTAGGAATTACTTTAGGTCTATCAGATTACCTGACTTTATTTACATCATCCCAGGCTGCTCGCTGGGAACAGTATGGAAACCAGCTATGTGCCTACACTGTGTGGACCTGTCTGGAGGAATGATTCATTAGGTAGTACCAAAGGTCTACTTACAGGAAATATCAAGAAGCTTCTTGGAAAGGAAGTCACCGCGAGAGAAAGTCGATACACCTATGGGCTTGCACATACACACAGATGAACATGCATATGTGCACACCTGCATGCAGAGAGTGAATTAACACTGAATGATGCAGAACACAGAATAAAATCTATCCTACATATTGTTCTCTGCCCAACCCTCATAAACTCATACCTGAGTCCTAGGGCAAGGTGGCAACACCAAAAGAATCAACAGAAATTCAAAGAGCTCTTTTGCTGGCATCCATACAGAGCAAAAGGATTGAAAGCATCAGGCCGTGTTGGTGCTCATGGCTTCAGCAGTGACGGCAGACAGGGTCAGCAGTAGACATTGGCATCCGCACTTCCCACAATGGGGGACCCAGCTCTGGGAGCTTTTGACCACAGTGGAATCCAAGGCCCTTGTTACGCATTAACATACTCAGTGTTGGGCCTCTGCAGACACAGCACAGGCCCATATGGGGCTGCCAGCAGCAGTGGTGTTTTGGGTATAAAGCCAGGGAAGTACACGTCCTCTACATGTCAAAGCAGAAAAAATAACACCGCATAGCTTCCCCAAAACAGAAAAGAAGAAAAATTGCAGATACTGTGTGTGTGATAGCCCAGAAAATTGGTATATAAAACATATTTAAGAATTTATCCAGGACTTCCTAGGTGGCGCAGTGGCTAAGAATCCACCTTCCCATGCAGGGGACATGGATCCGATCCCTTCTTCAAGAAGATCCCACGTGCCATGGAGCAACTAAGCCCATGAGCCACAACTATTGAGCCCATGTGCCACAACTACTGAAGCCCACACACCTAGAGCCCATGTTCTGCAACAAGAGAAGCCACCACAATGAAGAGTAGCCCCTGCTCCCCACAACTAGAGAAAGCCTGTGTGCAGCAATGAAGACCCAACACAGCCAATAAAATAAATAAATAAATAAATAAATAAATAAATAAATAATTTTTTTTAAAAAAAGAATTTATCCAGAGATTTCTAGAACTATTTGGAAGTCCATGAAGGAGGTACTTGAGAGGGCTCAAAACTGACAATTAACATGATTCTGCTTTTACTTAGGGGCTAATAGAGTTGAGGGAACATTACCTTTTGTGTCCCCGTATCTTCACTTATTAGTCTTCCCTCATAAATACTCCCTATTTTTATTGCTGATGTATGTCCCTCAATAGTTTCACTCCTCTTTGTAACTTACTCTATGTTGATTAGATAGGGTTGGAATTAAATGGAGAAAATAAACTCTAAGTAACAATATGAGAAATCATCATCTGTGTAAAGTGTGTGAGCCTTAACATATAAACATACCTATTTCAGAAACTTGAAGGTTCTTTTTTCAGTTTTAGCTCTTTCAGAGCACTGCTTATGCTAAATAATTAAAATTCAAGCAAGTGAGTTATAACCACAGTTATGCACATTTCTATGCCATGTAAACTGTGATTTAAATAAATGAGGTATGGTTTGCAAATACAAAGATTGATGATCTTCTTTGCATTTACTGTTTACCTTTGTGTTTGATGGCTTTCTGATGCTGATTATTACTACATTTTGTATTTATGATGCCGCTATTAGAGCAATACTCAAAAGTTTTAGCTTATAGATAAGGTGAACGAATCTGTGACCTATAAATATAACAAAAGGAGCTGGTCCTGTAACGCAACAAAAAATGAGATTAAATGGACAAAGAACCAATACGAAGTGTCTCCTAAATCGTCGTTAGTGACCACTTGCTTCGCCAGATGGGCTGATTTTAAGTGCTGTTGATGGCTGGTATCAATGAGCATCAGGACTTCAAGGAAATGAGGGGGAAGGTTTTACATTTATCACAGTGACCTAATTTGAACACAAGTAGCAATTAAATCACTTTTATTGTTCAAGGTGCTTGATGAACGTAATGTCAGTTATCAGAAATGTTCCCAACCTGGGCCATTAGCCTTGAGTCAGATTTGGTGCTCTGGCTCTAAGCCTGATTATAAATTTGAACACTCACAGATAGACTGCATGGTCCATTAGAAAGAACTTAGTCAAAGATGTGTATTTAAATTTGACTCTGCCACTTACATAAAGGTTCCCCTTAGAGACAGCCTAAGCAGTGTTTCTCAAACTTTAAATGGGTATATAAAGTACCTGGGGATTTGTTAAAATGCATATTGTAATTAAATCGGTTTGAGGGCTGGGGTCTGAGATGCTGCATTTCTACCAAGCACCCAGATATGCTGATGCTACTGGTCCCTGGATCAACTTTGAGTAGCAAGGCCTGAGGAGATTATTGATAGAACATGTGAAAAGCAGGTGTGTTCATGAGAAAAAACTTTTTAAACTGTAAAATGACATAAGTATCACTTTATATTGTTTAGTAATAGTCGCTGATTCAGTTCAACTCATCAAGAAAGAGCCCCAGTAGGATACGTTATTTTCCAGACATTCAAGCTTTTTCCTTTTTAGCAAAATCAAACACAAAACTGGGAATTGGAAAGGCAACACAAGAAAGATAGTCATTCTAAACAATTTTGTTGCTTTTTGATTGCTTTGAAAGATTAACTTCCATATCACTATCAGGACTAAAATGATGAAAAAAAATGCCCTGCTTTTTAAAAGAAACTTGTACAATTAAGACGCAGTCCCAGATTTGCTCTGCAGATTGTCTCATCCCAGGCAAAACAGAAATAGTCAATTGCACAGAAAAGGAAAACAGTTGGCTCCAGGAACAACGAGAAGAGATCACTGTGAGTGAAGAAATTAAAAACTAATAAAAGCCAACGCAAGAACACAGAAATTAGAGCTATATAAATATCTAGTGTCCCTAAGTAAGACTGTTCTTTTTCATTGGTGTTAGCGTTTTCTGGAAGAGTGTACGAAATCTACAAGAACAATGATTGATTTCTAAAGCATTTCTGTGTTCCTTATCTAAAGTACAGTCAACAATTCCTGTTTAAGTTTTGGTTTGAAAACAGGCAAGGAGAGAGGAAAGAAAGGCTGATCACTTCCAGATTGGTAGGTGGCAAGTTTAATAATCAGGGAACTTACATAGGAAGCTTATTTTAGGGCAGCTGCAAGATGAGTAGATCTCTGCACCTACCTGCCAGAATCTTAAAAGTTTATATAGAGGCCTCAACAAGGTTCAGTCACTTACACTGTCCAGATGGTCTCAACAACACATTGCTCTTTCAAGGCTGCATCCTTGAAGAGGGCTCCCACTGTGGGAACAGTGGGCAGAAAGTACATTCCAAGGACAGGGGAGGGGTAGGCAGACTGATTGCCCGGGTGCAGCTTGCAAGCCAACTGGTTGTCAACTCAGTAATCAACTCTGACACCAAGGAAACACACACTCCTTTTGAGGTTCTAGTCCCACACATTTTAGTCAATCTTTCATTGCTACATGGTCAATTTACTATATTATGTGAAGAAGACTTTCATCACATATCAGAAAATGCATAACAGACCCTTCCCATGGAATAAAACCCCTTCCTGATCTTTTAGATTTTGGACAGAATGACTCCCTGTCATAGATCCAGATCACCAACAACTTACCCAGATCAAGCAACAGCTTGCTTGCTCCCATGAGGGATCATTTTTCTCTTTTTTATTGGAGTATAATTGCTTTACAGTGTTGTATTAGTTTCTGCTGTACAACAAAGTATATCAGCTATATGTATACATATACCGTCTCCCTCTTGAGCCTCCCTCCCACCACTCTAGGTAATCACAGAGCACGGGGCTGAGCTCCACTGCGCTGCACAGCAGCTTCCCACTAGCTATGACGAATCTTTTTACAATGGTTTTGGTGGCACCACGATTACAGAGTTAGAACTAGGCTTTAAAGATGCCAGAAATCCATCAGACTGACCAGAAATTTATCAGACTCACCTTCACCTGAATTTGATACTTTGTCTCCCGCTTCCATCCCTGTTTATCCTCTCTCACCTGTTTGTGGTGAAAGGATGCATCATTCATAATCCAAAATGCCAGGATATTGTTAGGCAGACATGAATGAAAACTTAGCTTGGTGTCATCAGAGATAGGAAGAAAAGACAAATGAGACTGAAATCTGAGTAACTGTTTGTGTGTTCCCACGGTACCATTCCTTTGAAAAGTAAAATGAAAGTAAAACTACTAATACCAATTACTAACTTAATTCCTTAGGCCAGTCAATACCAAATCACGAGGCCATCTAAGTGAAAAACAGCCCCTGGGAGATTTGGTTACGAACGCATTCAAGACGCCAGAACCGCGCACCTGGTGGGGGATGTCACACACCTGCAGATTGTTCTTTGCACGAGCTCTGGGTAGCCCAGGTCAGCTGCCCCAAGGGGAAGGCTCCATCATTAGACAGCTCTTCACTCTCCAGCTGCTTCACCTAAGAAGACCCGAAGCTCTGAGGATGACCCAGCAGCCGTTCCCTTCTACAGAAAAACACTTGTGTGGTACATCAGGAGTGGTTTTAAATGGTGGAGATAATTACTTAATTCAAACTGTAGCAACTGGCCAAGTAAACATGTAGCAGCCAGGAAGCTATTAGCATGATTTTAAGGCAATTATTCCATTAGTGTTTAATAGTCTCCAATTAGTCTTCTCTGACTATCGAAGTTTGAATGTCTTTTTTCCTCCAAAAATTCTCACAGTTGAGTAATGCAGA
The DNA here is from genome assembly GCF_030028045.1 of Hippopotamus amphibius kiboko. Classification (NCBI taxonomy): domain Eukaryota; kingdom Metazoa; phylum Chordata; class Mammalia; order Artiodactyla; family Hippopotamidae; genus Hippopotamus; species Hippopotamus amphibius. The sequence continues at coordinate 36,856,313 of NC_080200.1, read as the reverse complement.
AAGGTACCAAACCCAGTTTTAAACCTGCATTTATATGTGAGCATCTGCCAAACCTGCATTACAGAATCGTGGGGAATTCAGGAGTGTAGACAGGTGAAACAGGGTTTTTTTCTTGGAAGCATTGAGGGTAAGAATGGAAGGCTTTGCAGGGATCCACTTTGAGTATAAAACTAAGAGGCATTGGGAAAGCACTGGAAATTTTCACGGCGTCCGGTGCCATCGTCATTGTGTCTCTACTGTAGAACCATCAGAATACCAAAGCCTCTGACCTCAGGTTTTCACTCTGTCCCATGGAAAGAAAAGAAAATTCATCCTGTTCCTCCTAGTGCCTGTTTCTTTGTCTTCCCACCTTGGTTAGTACTTGTTGCTGCTGAATCATCCAGATACTAGCCCCAAAGCATTTCCCTCCAAGGTTCCTGTGAGATTTTTCCTAAGGACCATTTTAAGGGTTATATCACCGAACTGATAGTCGGTCATTTCCCTTCACTGAGGTGCAATTTTCACATCTGTGAAATGGAGTTAATACTTAGCATCCCCTGATTCACAAGGTGTGGGGAAGGATTGTGTGATCTGGGTTACATACTAGGGCTTCGAAAAGTGAAGTATTATAAAAACGTAGGTTAGATTTAGACCTGGTATCATACCATCCCTCAGAACTTGCAGTGTGAACTTGGGCTTTTAACCTCCCTGTGTCTCAGGAGAATCACCTACCAGGAGGCCGGCATCAGAGTCCTTGCCCTTCTTACCTTTTATGTATGCATAAATACTCAGGGGAGACCATGTGAAAGTAACCGCCTAAAACCAAAAATTAAAAGGAAGGAAGAAAAGAGGATAGGAATGCCTGTGGAAGTGAGAGTGGAATTTTGCCAACAAAGTTCTGTACTTTCCACTGTCTCCTTCAAAAGAGCAATCCCCAGGTTCACCCAGGGAGCAGGGTAAGAGCAGAGGGCAGACGCTGGCTTGTTCTTTTCCCTGGAGACACCCAAGCTCTTGGGACGCTACCTCTTGAAGAAGGAAAAGAGAAGACAAATCCTTCCCTTCCGGGACTGGCACTGGGAGTGTGGCCTACGCCTATGGTAATCACCAAACATACACTTGACTAACGACCATTGATTTGAGTTACTGATCAGTCCCAGCACTACTGGTTAGAGACTCCTGATTTTCGAGAAAACCCATCTTTTCCTTCATTTCTCTTTTTTTTTTAAAGTATGATTTCCCCCGGTGGCTGAGAGGGGGCGCCGGATGGGGTAGAGCTAGGGAAGGTAGACCAGAAGGTTAAACTTGATAACACGTCACAGCCTGGGGCGGGGGATTACCTGTGGGTATTTTGCCCTCTAGCCCAATCCTGGAAGGGTCAGGCATCTGCACCCTCAGCCCGAGAGAAAAGTCAACGAACGATGGCTGTGTCCCCAGCTGTCACCAGGGTACACCGTCCTGAAACGACCCTCCCTCCTGCACACCTGACTAGGGTCTGCGGCGCTCCCACCCCAGAAACCTGCCCAGTGCTCTGGTCCAAGTCATGCGCGCCATGCTGAAGCCTCTGCATCCCTCCAGTTTCTTCCTCACTTTGCACAGGCTTCCGTCCTTCTAGCCTGTCTGGACAGCGGCGCAATCATCTTTTCACCGAAGCTTTGCCTGTTAAGCCCACCCCTCCGCCGCAGCTCACGCAGGTTCCCTGCCCAGCTTCTGCCCCAAGCAGCAAATGCAAGGTCCGCAAGGGTTTGCTTTCCTGACCCGCGCGCTCTACGCTGCTAACAGCCCTTCGACCAGAATCCAGACGGTGGTCACCCGGCCAGGCCCTCTAGGTCCACGCAGATCAGGAAACGGCTCCCTCCGCTCCTCTCTCCCTTCGGCTCCCCGCCAAGGGCAGCGATCAAGCCGCCGCCGGTCCCTGAACTTTCATCCCTCTTCGGGAAGCGTGTTGTCTCTTTAAAGGAGACTAGGGACGAATATTAATGACTCGAGTAGGTTCTAACCGAGAAATCCGCCAAATCCGCTTGATTCCGTGACAGGGATGGAGTCGGAGGTCCACCGGCCGGAGCCGAGCCCTTAGGACAGCAGCTCGCGCTCACTGATCATAACACCCTACAGCCCCAGAAATCTCCCCCAGCCCCAAGTCTTCGGGAAAAACCGTGGCAGGCGGGCACTAGGGGCCATCCTAGAGCCAAGCCCTCCCAGACAACCCGCTTCAAAAACCCATGGAGAAGCAGTCACCTTGACTCCCCGTGCCACGGTCCCCAGAGGTCTGGCAAACGCCGGGAGGCCAGAGGCTCCCCAGCACGCACTTGCTTGGCCCGAGACCCACCCCTGGAGACGACTTTCCCTCCTGCGGGCATCGTGGCAAGTTCCCACTTAGCGGCAGATAAAGCAGGGCGGGGTAGGTGGAGCGGACGCCGAGCGCCCCGTCGGCAGCCTCCGCGCGCCTACCTGGGATGGCTAAATTGGTGAGGGGGATGCTGTGGATGCTCTCCGGCAGAGTTGCCATCCAGTCGGCGAATTTCAGCTCGTTCTTCCCTTGAGACGAGGCCATCGTGCGGTCGGTGTGCCGCGCGCTGGTCCTCACACTCCTCCGGCAGGCTGGCAGGCTGCTGCCGCTAATCCAATGTTTGCTCCGGCCCCGCTAGAGTTTACACTCCGCGGTGCGCCACACCCACAGGATGGCGCAGACACATGCTAATTTTAATAATTATTCAAAACACCCCTTGCTCCCTTAGTGCCTCCGCCAGACACCGCTGGAGCTTTTGTTCCTGACGTCCGCGCTCAGCTTTCTCCTTTCTCCCCTCCCTCCCCGACTCCCTCCTCCCGTCTTATCCCTCCTCTGCGTCTCTGTCTTTTCTCGCCATTTCTGCAGCGTTCCTTGGCTTCTTCTTCTTATCTTTTTTTTTTTTTTTTTTTTTAACTTGGTTCACACAGCTGCTTTGCTTATGATCTTGCTCGGCCCTTTGATGTGACTTCCTGGTCCTGTTTGTATAAAAGACAATCTTGTGGTTGAACCTAAAATCGTAGGAGACTTTGGGATGCTATCACCTCCTGGGGAGCCGACTCTCATATGGGCTTTCAGGACTTTCCGTACCTACCGAAGAGCTTTTCTTTTTGTAAGCTACAACAGGTTCTTTCTTTCCTCAGTCGGGGCCCAGAACCCTACTTATAACAAAATGGTGGTCTTTCTTCACCACTTTGCCTAATTTTTGGAGTAGTTGACAAGTGTGCTGTCAGCAAAGAGCAGTAAGTTCTAGGGGGTTCATACATAATCCCTGGCATCCTGTTCCAGACATTACAAGGTAAAGAAGCACATCAACCCCTTCATTTCCCTGATTATGAGAACTGTATGCTACATCCATGGAGAAAGCTGTTTATGACTTCTCTGTGTCACTTTTGTGGCACTCAGGACAAGACTGAAGCCTGATGCTAGAAGAAAATCATCATATTTCCCTGTGACATGTTGTAATCACTGCCAGTAGCATTTGGTGGAATTTATTTGGCGCCTTTCAAATTGATCTATGTGATTGTCTGAATTTTCATTCCTTGGCAGACTAGAGAGATGTGCCTCTCTCAAGAGAAATCACTTGTCGAGCCTCCAAAGAAGTGTCTTGGTCCACCTGCTCTCAGATAAGAAAGAGGAGAGAAATCAAGTCTTACAAATGTGATGAGTCCAGGGATGGCCCAAGTAGGAACGATAAAAATGGACTGAAAATGTGCAGGGTCTTAGTAGCCCAGTGAATATAGATGAAATAAAGGTGCCTCTGTTCCTTGATCCAGTGATGTAAAATCCTTTTCCTAAAGTAAATGCTGTTAAGTTGGGAAGATGAAAACCAAGCTAGGCGAGAGGGCTGTAAAACATGGGAATAATTTTTTCAAGTCAGTAAACCATATAGCATTAAAAAAAAAAAAAAACCCACAACTAGAGCCTGCGTATTGTACAAGGATGCAGAATTCAAAGAATATTTACTCCAAATAGGGAGCACTGTGGGAAAGGTGGAGAGAGGAGGGAGTATGCCTTATCCTTGTGATCAAATTTCCTATTCTCCCATAGAGTCAATTCATAGTTGCAAAAGGATATGGTAGCATTATTTTTAAGAATGAGAAAGAGATGTACTGGGATTTTTTTTCCCAAGGTAAATCTTAATATTCCTGTTAGCACAGTAGAACTCACATATCCTTTTCATTAAGGTGAGAATTCAGCTCACTATAGGATTCTTGGCCAAGAGACCTACAAACACTACCCTTCTAGCTAATGCTGGTGCTCCGTGGGCATCATTTCAGGGCAATGAGGAGAGCTCAGATCTGGGAATCAGCTGCTCTGTCTCTGAGTCATTTAGGCAAGTCCTCTAGACTCTGTCAGCCCTGCTTATCTCCATCATAAAATGGTGATAGTAATTCAGAGATCTGTAGTGAAGCTTCCAGAAAAGAGTGTTTATGAAAGAGCTTTGTTATCAGCAAAGCATCATACAACATGCGATCTATGTCTATTAAGATAACAACATGTATATTTCCCCCTCTTTGCCATTTCTATCTTTATAAACTATTCTTTTTCATGAGGATGAAATAATTATTGAATCTTGGGAATTTTTTTTAGTAAGATGCACTTTAAAAATGTGCTCTGTTCAATTGTGTTGAACTTATGTGTCCCTGAAAGTTTACAAAGCACTTTAAAAAAATGACACCACCTTCAATGTCGAGGAAAGTTGTCTCTCTAACGAATGGTACACTTTATCTTTTGGTAAAGCAAACAAACAGTTCCTCCTATGTTTTATCTGCTTTGAACTTCAGATTTTTTTTTAATGTATTCGTGTTTCATGAAACTTTACATTTCTCTGCATGCAATCCACTAGAAAGGACAGTGCTGGAAATGGATAGTTTATGAATTTTTCCCAGACTTATATTCAATATTTTAGGCAATTTTATGACCCAGTTTCCCCATCTTTCTATTATAGCTCTGTCACTATTTACTAAATGATATTAGGAAAATCATGTAATATCTCTGGGCTTTAGTTTGCCCACTTGTATTAGTCAGGGTTTCCCAGAGACACAGAAATGTGGATATAAATATAGATATATACATATAGAGAGATTTATTTTAAGGAATTGGCTCACATCATTATGAGAGCTGGCAAATCTGAAAAGCAGGCCAGCAGGCTGGGAACCCAGGTAGGATTTCTATGTTGCAGCCTTGAAACAGAATTCTTCTTCGGGAAACCTCAGTCTCTGCTCTTAAGACCTTCAACTGATTGGAGGAGGCCCACCCACATTGTAGAAAGTAATCTGCTTTATTCAAAGTCAGATAATTGCATATGCTAATCATATCTACAAATACCTTCATAGTAACATCTAGACTGGTCTTTGACAAATTATTGGGCATCATAGCCTAGCCAAGTTGACACATAAAATTAACCATCACACCCAGTGGCAAACTAAACTAGAAGTTGTTACGAATCTTCCCTTTTGACTTTATTATTCTATCTTTCTATTTCCTTTATGATTATTTCTCATGCATATAGCTGCTGGCAATAGCAAGAGGAGGAGTGAAAATATTTTGTATTTTTACTCTATCCAGACAATTCAAGGTTGGGATCAACATTTTTATCATTCCACAGAGATGAAAAAATACTGATGATTTTTAATTGTGATGTTGAAAGTAGCCAACCTTAAAAAATTTTTAAGCATAAATGGAAAGAGAAGAATGACTTACTGCAGTGGTTCCCTGCTTCTATTAAAACTTATTCATGTAATCCTCAGCTGTCCATCAAAACCATACTGCGCACAGTTTATAAACTTGCTACTCATTTGGAACATTTCCTTACTTCATATCCTCCTCCAATCTTAACATACATGGCTCTTTACTATGTATTTTCTTTCATTAGTTCATAATATTTCTCAATTGTTGGAGATATATATATTTTTTCAATTAAATTGATGTTGAATTATGTTCCAAAAAGCAAGGATTCTTATAGCTCAGAAAACCTTAGAACACATTTCAGCTGAATAATATTTTAAAAGAGGAGTTTTGCTTAAAACAACTGAGCCAAATCATTAAAAAAAAAAGGTGTTCAGAAATATGTATTTAGAGAGTCAAACTTAAAGAAAACACATACAAAAGGGAAATAAGAATCTTTATAAAAACTAACTACTAATAATCAATGCTTTTTGATCATTCTCTACAACCTCTACCCAGATATTCCACCAAAAGAGCTTTACTGTATTTTAAGCACATAAAAATGCTATTTACACTTAAATTCAAAGTAGAAAAAAAAGTGAGTTTCCACTTCTCTCCACCATTTTAACCCTGCAGAGTTTTCAGTTGTATCCCTTCTCTCTTTCCCTACATCTACATGTTATATGCCAGCCAAAATAAACTAATTAATACTCACTGAATACAATCTAGTGGTTGGAATCACAGTAAGGGATCTGAAGACCTGGATTCAAATTCAGGTTTCCCCAGTTAATTACTATGTGTTTGTTGATTTTCTTAACCCAAGCATGAAGAATGATTATTCCCTCCTGGAGGGTGGGAAAATGGAAGGTGCTATGAAGCTTAAGTCAAGTGAAGGATTTAAAGTTTATTGAGCAGAATGGAAGCTCAATAAACTGTAGTTCATCCTTGTGCTTCTTGCAACCACCATGCCTTTGCTCGTGGTATTAACTCCACATGGAATACACTTTCATGCTTTCACCTGTAAAAATCTTTTCCATTCTAATTCACCTTTGCAACTTCTGTCACTATTCATAAGTAGGAGTAATTTTTCCTTTTTCTGCACACCAATTACAGTTTGTTTATAGCTATCTTGTAGTGTTTCTAATTCTCTAGCTAGCCTTAAAGCATTATGTAGACAGGGATGGTGGTATTTGATACCTATGATGCCTCTCACAGTGCCTAAGACATAATATGGACTCATTATAATCATTCATTTACTTACTTATTTCATAAGTATTTGTTGAGTGTCTATTATGTGCTCTGTCCTAGAGAGAGAAGATAGAGCACAAGTCCCTGAACCCACTGAGTTTATGTTTCAGGCAGGAAGTGGCAAATGATAGCTTAATGGTTGAATAAATAAATGACTTGGCAATATCTCTCACCTCAAAGTCAAAAGCCCTCCTTTAGCATGCCTATTTTTCAGTACTTCACTAGGTAGCAAACAATTTATAACTTAGTTTTGAAAATATATTTTGAAAGAAAAATTGTTCCAGAGTTGTTTTGCCTCTCTATACTGTCTCCTCTAATTCTTTCCATCCTTATTGCTAGCTTGGTAAAGTCTGTGATCACACCTGGCAATAACATGATGTACACTTATAGACTTCCAGGGCTCATCACTAGCAAAATGTTTGATTTCCCAGAGCATGGGGATTGCTGGGGTTGGAGGTTAGCCCAGGAAGGATGGAGAATGCTTTAGTTTTATATGTAGAATCAGAAAAATCCTGGACATTCTACTTCTCATTGCTAAAAAAATTATGACCATAATTATACCAGTGCTCATAGAAGTATTATTCACAATTGTGAAAAGATGGAAACAACCAAATATCCATCAACAGATGAATGGATAAATATAATGTGGTATAATCATACACTAGAATATTATTCAGCCTTAAAAAGGAAGGAAATTCTGATACCTGCTACAACATGGATGAACTCTGAAAATTTTATGCTAAGTGAAATAAGCCAGACATAAAAGGACACATATTCTATGATTTCACTTATGTAAAGTACCTAAAATAATCAAATTCATAGAGACAGAAAGTAGAAGAGTGTTATGAAGGTCTGGAAGAGTGGAGAATGAGGACTGTTTGAGGCAGAGTTTCAGTTTAGGATCATAAAAAGTTCTGCAGATGGACAGATAGTGGTGGTAGCTATACGATAATGTAAGTGTACTTAATGCCACTGAACTGTACACGTAAAAATAATTAAGATGGCAAATTTTATGTTATGTGTATTTTGTCACAATTTTAAAAACTAATAACCAATGACTCTGTTGGACAGAAGAACCATAGTTGTTTTATCAATTATAAGGCTCTCATTGTAACTCTTTAGTAATAGTTTATCTTCCAGCCCATGATTGCCAGGAATACAACTGAAATTACCCAAATTGGATTTATTACATTTTGTAGCAAGGGAGAATGCACATCATGGGAACCCTGGGCCATATCACTAAGAGGGTGTTAGAAAGAACTTATTATGGGATTTGCTCTTGGTGGTTTGGGGAGGATTTAAGGAAGTGGGGCTTTGCTCTGATTTGGATACTGTCAAGAAGTGGTGCAGAGGGTAATTCAATATCTTCATAAATCTTATCTAGAAGGAGGAGAGACTAGGCTAAGGCTAGAGCTATAAGAAGTAAAGCAGGAGTCACTCATTAGAGTGGGGTGTATCAGATCATTTTTGTGGCAATGACAATACTAAAGTTTAGTCTATTTTCAGATATGATTATAGAGGTTTCATGGGTTTTTTGTTGTTGTTGCTCAAGGTCATGGAATGGCCTTGCCTAATGTTGATCTTCCATGAATGTAATTATGTTCAATAGGTGAACACCAAGGCCTGGCTGATAATACCAGAAATCCTAGATGTCAGGGACTGTTTTTCTCTTTCCCGTCAATAAGTAGGACACAGTCCAATGTAATTTGTCTGGAGTTCCAAGAGTCCTAGTCTAGTAGACCTTTGCAAATGATAAATGTCTTTGGCAACTTTCATATGTACTCCCCATAAATAAGATTTTTCACTTACATTTTATGGCATGAACAGATTGATGAAATAAAGCAAATTATATGCCTGCACGTGTAAGCTCATGAGTGTTTCAGGTAAGCCCTGAAAATCCTTTTGTATCCTCCTGCCATTCTAGAATCGTTCCCAAGGTACACAGAAGCAATGATAATCCTTGCTGCAGTATAACTCACTCAATTTGCATTTCTTTCCAGTCTCTTCTTGCAAACCCCAAAGGCAATCATCTATATCTAGGGCTGTCTAACAGGCAAAGGTAATGCTGTGGGACACCAATAACACCTTAGAGAAGATATTCTGAGAAGAAAAGTCAGATAATGAGCTCTCAGTCTAGCCCTAGCCCTAGAACTGCAGATCAGCTATAGAAGATAGTGTCAGAAATCTGGACACTGTGTAAGAGACAGGTCAAGTATCTGGCTGTTCAGGGAGCCATGATCAGCACAAAAAAATAAAAAAGAATTAGATACAATGACTATTTGTGCTTATTCATCTTTCGGACTACCATTCTAGCATCATTTAAGACTACACCTTTGCTCAAATCCTGCATTTGTCTTAGTAAATGCATAACTAAGGGGATCCTGCATCTAAGCCATGAACTACTTCTGCTTGGAGTAGCTGTCCACAGCTCTAGTGCTGAACACAGCTAGATTCATAATTTGCTCTGAGTATAAGTTTATGGTGGCCAGCTATTGTAAACCTGTGGCTATACTGTTCTGGTGGTAAATAACAAACATTTTTGTCAGTTTACAGCCACAGCTATCTTCTTACTTGGTGTCTTTTAAAACATTTCATCATGAGAAATTTCACACACTTGCAAAAGTGGAGAACAGTTAATAAACCTTCACATACTTATCACTCAGACTCAATAATTATCAGCTCATGGATGACTTTTATATTTTACACACTTGTCTTTCAAACTGAATGATTTTTAAGTAAATTCCATATATGATAATATTTAATCTATAGTATTTTGATATATTAAGTTAATTATCTAATACAATCAGTTTTTAAAAATCACCAATGAATGAATGAACTAATTGAGATTTTTCTCAACTCACTGATTATTAACCCAGATACAATATAAATGGGATGCTTTAAACTGTGTTATTTAACTCAAATTGTATGTAACTCAATTGTATGTAAATATATGTGTATTTGTTTATACTACACACACACACACACACACACACACACACACATATACACACAACTTGGAGATGTTATGTCTCCCTACATAAAACTTGTATCTCAGGGAAATTATAAAAAGTAAAATTAAAACTTTACAAACAGACTGCCCTAAGTTAAAAGTAACCACACCCTCTGGTTGTGTAATTAGTATGTGAATACACTGTTGAGAATTCATTTCCCTGAATATATATGTGTTGTAATCATTGCATTTACTCTCTATAATCTAAAGACCTTACTTTTGAAATGATTGATGTTTGTGTATTTTTTATCAAACATTAGTCTTTTTTTAAAAAAAAAAAGCAAAAGAAAATGCATATATCTCTAATAAGAAAGTCAAGCCTAAGACTTAGGCCTCATTTTATCCACTACACACAAAGTAACCTAGATGACTATTAAATTATTTTATTATGTACCACATTTATATGATTTTTTTTACTTTTCCATATAGGCAATAATATAATTTTATTCAATTACCATATATAGTTTGAAAATACCATTTGACAAAAATACCAAGAACATTTTCAGATGTCTCTGCAAATACATAAAAAGACTTTTTCACAGTTACTGTAGAGAAATAATCCTAAGACATAAGAATGCATTCTATTTAACAATTATCTAATATTTGAACTGAGTGCTAAATGGCTATATATGGAGTCAGAGTATCTTTGAAAGCTTGTATAAAGAGCTTGTAAACAAACTTGTCTTTACATGCGCTTCAGAAAGTGTTACAAAATTTATATTATGTCAAATAAGGACAAATTATCATTAATACAAAATGGCTAAGGAGCTGCTTTCCTGGCCCAGCAAAGACAATTGTGGACCTAGAAGAGATGAATGCCAAAATCTGAAATAAGTCACAGAGCAACTGACAAAAAGTTTCAAGAGGAGACTGAAAAATGCCTAGATGCCCTTTATTTCCCAAGCTGAGTGATTCTAATTTGTGAAGCCCATGGAAGGGAATAAGAGCTAAGAAAATATAATCCAAAAGGACACTGACACATAAATATCACTGGGGGATGAGGAAATTATGGATCTATCTTCCTAAAACAGAAAAATTAGTAAGCAAGCAACCTCCAAATTAATGGGTTTGGCAGAAAACCCATGCTGTCAGGGAACTGAAAAATGGCACAGTTCTTAAAGTGTGTTTGCAGACACAAAGAGCCACAAAACTAATCTTGATTTTGCATGGAAATTCAAAAATTCAATATTTAAAGTTAAGGCTCCATTGTTTAATCTTGCCTCCTTGTCAAAGATCAATTGACTGGAGGTGTGTGGATTTATTTCTAGGCTCTCTATTCTGTTCCATTGATAGATACAAAATCTCTCTCCTTCGAGCCGGAATCGAACCAGCGACCTAAGGATGGCCACAGACAAACATCTACAGTCCTCCGCTCTACCAGCTGAGCTACCGAAGGGAACACACAGATGGCTGAATATATAATGAATATACAATGGAGAAAAGGCAGTCTCTTCAGCAAGTTGTGTTGGGAAAGCTTGACAGCCATACGTAAATCAATGAAGTTAGAACACTCCCACACACCATACACAAAAATAAACTTAAAATGGCCTTAAAGACTTAAATAGAAGGCATGGCACCATAAAACTCCTAGAAGAGAACATAGGCAAAACATTCTCTGAAATCATAGCAATGTCTTCTTAGGTCAGTCTTTCAAGGCAATAGAAATAAAAGCAAAAATAAACAAATGGGACCTAATCAAACTTCTAAGCTTTTGCACAGCAAAGGAAATCATAAATGAAATGAAAAGACAATCTACAGACTGGGAGAAAATATTTGCAAACAATATGACTGACAGGGATTACTTTCCAAAATAAACAAACAGCTTATACAACTCAATAACAAAATAAATAAACAAATAAATAATTAAATAACCCAATAAAAAAATGGGCAGAAGACCTAAATAGACATTTCTCCAAAGAAGACATACAGATGGCCAAAAGGCACATGAAAAGATGTTTAACATTAATAATTATTAGAGAAATGCAAATCAAATCTACAATGAGGTATCACCTCACACTGGTCAAACTGGCCATCATCAGAAAGTTTAGTTGATCTCCCTGTGTTATGCAGCAGCTTCCCACTACCTATCTATTTTACATTTGGTAGTGTATACATGTCAATGTTACTCTCTCACTTCGTCCCAGCTTCCCCTTCGCCCCTGCCTTCCCATGTCTTTGCAGGAGGGAGGGGATATGGGAATATATGTATAAATACAGCTGATTCACTTTGTTGTACAGCAGAAACTGGCACAACAGTGTAAAGCAATTATACTCCAATAAAGAGCTTTAAAAAAAAGTCTACAAATAATAAATGCCGTAGAGGGTGTGGAGAAAAGGCAACTCTCCTAAACTGTTGGAGGGAATGTAAATTGGTGCAGCCACCATGGAAAACAGTATGAAAGTTTCTTTAAAAACTGAAAATAGAGTTACCATATGACCCAGCAACCCCACTTCTAGGCATATATCTGGAAAAAACTCTAATTAAAAAAGACACATGCACCCCAATGTTCATAGCAGCACTATTTACAATAGCCAAGACATAGAAGCAACCTAAATGTCCATCAACATATGAATGGATAAAGATGTGGTACTTATATACAATGGAATATCACTCATTCATAAAAAAGAAAGAATGCCATTTGCTGCAGCATGGATGGACCTAGAGAGTATCATACTAAGTGAACTAAGTCAGACAAAGATAAATATCATACAATATCACTTATAGGTGGAATCTAAAAAATGATACAAATGAACTTAATTACAAAATGGAAACAGACTCATAGAAAACAAACTTATAGTTGCCAAAGGGGAAAGATGAGGGGAAGGATAAATTAGTTTAGGATTAGCAGATATAAACTACCATATATAAAATAAATAAGCAACAAGGTCTTACTGTATAGCACAGAGAACTATATTCAATATCTTGTAATAAAATATAATGGAAAAAAGCACAAAAAATTCTTTAAGTGAATCACTTTGCTGTATACCAGAAAGTAGCACATTATAAATCAACTATACTTCAATAAATAAATAAATAAATAAATAAAGTTATGGCTAAGTAATGTGACCACCTGCAGGCTGTTAAGGAAGAATGTCCCAGTATGCACTGGCTAATAAAAGGGAAATGTTATTTTCTATTTAAAATAATTTATAACAAGGAAATTATAACCCAGCACTATCATATACTCTGCATAGTTGTAAAACTTAAATTCTTCATACATGACAACTGTTGGTATAATTTTCCACAAGATATTACTCATTTCTCATTATTAAATTTGATTAGTGACATTAAAAAGAATACATCTATTATGATCATGCATGCCATTCTTATTTTGTTTCACCAATATTTAAAAAAAAAAACTGAGATGTGGCTCCTGGCTTATACCTAAGAGACACAGAGTTTGGAAAATTCAGCATTTGAAAAAAATGGTTTTGAATTGACTGCAGTTTATTACAGTGGCTGTAAAGGAGATTGGGAGGCCTTCACCTAGTTAAAAATGATTTGAAAATAAACTATACAAAATAGCTGTTGGAAACAATAGTAAGGCAATGTAAAATAAGCACATTTCCACCTGCAATGCATTTAGTGGTTTGATTTGATAGTAGGACATTTGCTGAAGTTAATAGTTATAGGAGCAATTGAAATATATTATAAACAATTAAGAAATTATGCAGACAGATTTCACGTGAAGCAAATATTGGCAGGTCAGCTAATTAGTAACATGGCACAATGGTTTCAGGCTAACAAAGGGTAAATATCTGTCACTGATAAGTGTTAACCATTTGACAATTAAGCTACAGACAAGTCTATATAATCTCTTCTGCAAGCAATGAACAGAGAAGAAGAAGAAAAGCAGAAACCATCACGGGCTGAAAGTTGGGAAAACTAAGAAGAGAAACAAAAACAAAAGTTAGATGAAATTTGGAAATTATCCAGCTAATATAATTACTGTAGAAAATTTGGCTGATGAATTTGGATGAAGATACCAAATTTGGCACTTCTAGACTCTTGTTTATTTGACAACACTAATTAGCTTGTTCCTCTTCACGTCACTTTCTACTGTGTAGTTGTGCCTAAAGCTACCATCTAATACGACACCTAGATGAAAACGGGGTGATTCATTCAATTATTTACATGTTTTGCCTATATCAGTAAGGTCTGACTTTTTCCTTTCTTCATTTAGATATTTTGGCAGTATACATCATTTCAACAGAAATTACATCCAAGTGGTAAATTTTTGTTTAATCCCCAGGGACATATGCCAGGCCAAAAGAGAATGGAAAATAGCATTTAAAAAATAATTTTATTGGGAGATTGGGATACCAAATTGTACGCTCTAAATATATGCAGTTTATTGTATGTTAACTGTAACTCAATAAAAGTTCTAAAAAAAAATAATTTTAAATATTTTTTTAAATAGTGTTGGAAAATGCACCTTCATCTGACAACAGTTAAAAGAGAAATTCATCAGCCACATTTCACTCAGTGATTCAGACTCCCCACCATCTATTCTCTGAAAATCACTCCCAGAGAAGAGGGCAGGCTCACTAATAATAGTAGGTACAGTCGCTGAGTCCTTAGTACACACTGGAGGCCCTGGAATAAGCAATACATTATGTATATGATTCTATTAGATCCTCACATGAGGATTAAGCTGCATTAACCCATTAGTGCCCAAGGTCCCCTTTTTAGGCGTGAACTTTCAGTTGAGTCATCAGAGAAATGCAAAGGTTCCAATGAATAAACATGTATCCATTCAAATTGATTTGCCATTTGCCCCCTGTAGCCATATTCCACATCTTTCTTTTGCTAATGTGCTAAGTATCCTCAAATCTTCTCTCTACAACCATAGCCTTTTTATACCCCTTCATATATGTTATTCCAACAATTTCACTTTCCCATGCTCACTGTCCTGTGACATTAAGGTGAAGAGCGTACAGTAGGAATCTGGGCCCAGCACCAAGGTTGCCAGTTAGACCTTTATCCATACTTTTGAATCTTGAATCTGGTTTATAAACTTAAAATTAAATTGTAATGGGTTTTGCTCTTCTGTCATTTGATTCATCCTTTTAATCCGGATATCTTTAAGTTTGATATTATTCCTCCAGAATTTAAACTCTAAGGACAGTCCTTGTTCTTACTTCTATATTTTCAAGTTACAATTAATATTTTTTCATAGAACTCCTCCTTTCTTTTCTAACTAGCACACATTATGAATCTCTTATATTTCACAGCAAATCAGACAGTTAGTCATTTCTTTGGTGGGTCAACATGTAGGCAATGGCTAACTAATCTTATCATAAGAGCCCATTAACTTCTTATAGCTTCTCTTAGGGTAAGGAAAGCTCTTTGTTAGCCCTGAGGCTGTGCTTTAAGGAGGAGGGTACAGCAGAAAGATGGGCAATGACTCAGGCAGCAGCCAGCGGGAGCACCTGAACCTCTATTACGGTTGCTGGGTTTCTTACTACCAGCACTAGACCTCAGATTGGAATGCAAGAATATTATCTACCTTCTACTCTACACACACACACTCACAGAATCCACTTCAGGTTTTCCTCCTGGGAAATATTTTTCCCTTTAAACTCCATTGTTCATGCAACCCATCTTTAGATATATGGTAACCTTCAGTGTGACTCGCTCTAGATTCCAAACTCCTTCCACCCAACCCCCAAGGTGTTGTCTTTTTATTGCATGTGCACTTGATTGTTTTGACTTCTGGTAGGTTGATATCACATCACCTCCTCCCAGTGTCTCAATGACCTTAAAGAGCTATACAGGCCATTGAGGTTGAGCAGGGAGTGGGGGAGAAGGAGGGTGCGGTCAGGATCTGGAATTTAAAAAATAATTCTGTTAAGCCCATTAAGAGAAGTGCACTCCTAAACAAACATCGTTCCTATCTGATGAATAACCTCTTCAAAGACTGGGTGTGGAGGTTTAGAAGGGACTCTGGGTTGCTAATTAATGTCAGAGTACCAAAAAAAGCAGATTTAAACAGGATTAAGATCACATTTCCATGATTGAAACATTACTATTTTATGTCAAATTCATTTATCTCTGGCAAGAGTGTAATCTAAAGGGTATTCAAACATGTAATAAATGAGGTCATAAATTGTGAGTGTGGTTTCACTATAGCACACATCTAGAAATTCAAATGGATTGTTTCTTTTGGCAGCTTATTTGAAAACTGTAAGATTATATAACTTATCACTCTCTCTCTCTCTCTCTCCCTATCTCTCTCTCTCATACATGTGTGTACACACACGTCTGTGCCTATGAAATTTTATTAAGCTCTTTACTGAGATGAACTATTAAACTCCTGGTGTTAAAAACTACATAAGTATTGAATTAAATATGGCCAAACTAAACCACTTTTTGCGTGTTTTTATCTTTAAGATGGATTAAGATTTTCTAGTAATCCTGTATTGTATTTCTTTAAATGATTTTTCTATTTCAAAAGAAATCAAAACCACTTTGAATGTCTTTTGGATTTTGGTTGCTTCACATTAAGAAGAAAATTTTAACCTTATAATCCTGTGAAATGGTTCTGTTGGGAAGATAGACTTTTCTTTCCACACCATAATGTTTCCTACAAAACAACCAGCATCAGATAGGCTTGAGATCGTTTGTCTTGTCTCGCAGCTATTCCTATAATTTCTTCTAAGGCTATTATCACTCTTTAATTTCATACCAATTTGTTAGGAGATTTGAAAAACTGATCATAGTGCAAATGCATCAGTGAACCAAAAGGATACCGGGTATGCCAACCAGGATATTTTAATGGAGGGAAATGGTTAAACAGATGTTGGAGAATTGAAAAGTCTAAAAATGAACACTATAGTAATTATTGCAAGAAGCTGCTGTCATCTCTAGGACTGGGGAAACAAAGAAAATAATTTGAGGTTATCAGAGAACCCAGACGCTTGGAACAGTGACTCTGTTGAGTGGAGATTTGAATCTCTGAAGAGATCCAATGCCCAGCTTCTGTGGGTGGTCTGAGGGTAATGAGACTGACTCTGAACGTGTGGCCATTCTGGGAATGTGGGGAAAGGCTGGGATCTGCACAGTCTGCTGCTGCCGTGAGGACCATTGTTGGAGCAGTGCCAGTAAGAGCATCAAGCTATATAGAAAGAATTCAATCCCTTCTTCTTCTTGCCTTCCGATATCCTTTAATGCCCCCTATTGGCATAACCTAGCAGAGAACCAGCTATTAAAGCAGAAATATAGTTTGCAAAGTCCATTATCTCAAATAAGCGAAATAGAAAAGTGGATTTGTCACCAAGGAAAAACAGCTTAGCAACTGGCATATGGAGAAGACAGGCTAATGTCCCCCTGCCCCCCACCAAGGTTATCCACATCCTAATCCCTGAAACCTGTGTGTATACCTGATGTCGCAAAAGGGACTTTGCAAATGTAAATATCTTAAGGACTTTGAGATGAGAACATTATCTTGATTTATCTGAGTGGGTTCAGTGGAATGATGAGGGTCTTTACAAGAGGGAGGCAGGAGCACAGGAACATCAGAGTCAGGGAAGGAGATAGGAAGACAGAAGCAGAGGACAGAGAGCGCTATTTAAAGGTGCTGTATGGTAAGAGACAGATATAGTGTTGGATTTTAAGTATATACTTCTGAGCAGGGAATCAAGTTTTTATTCTTTTAAAAACATATTTACTCTACTAACAATTTCTCTAAAATTTTGTAATCAATCAGAGTTTTAATCCAAGGCAATTTAGAAAATAATACTTTCCATTCTCCTCTTCAAAGACAGGCAGGAGGAAGCTTAGAGAAAATTGTGCAGACACTGTCCATTAAGTGCTCAGTAAATATTGTCAACTAACTAATATCGCTTTTTATGTTGCCATTCCTTCCTCCAAGAAGTTTGAGTTTCATGGATTTTTTTTTCAGGAGAGTTCTGTCCACTAGCTCAGCAACCTTGGACCCTGCTGTTGGGAGAACAGAAATATGTCCACAGTCCTGCAGTTCTGTCCGCTTGTGTGGGCTGATCCTTGAACAAACTCTAGAGTCAGTTCCTAAAAAGGAAAGAGACAAGAGTCATGTGATAGCCTTTAACTTTTTGAAAAAAAAATATGCTTGTGTAGGGAGTGGGAAAAATGCAAGAGAAGTAAAAACAAAAAAGTTACACTGAATTAATATTAATTGAGGAGTTGACTGGTTTGTCAGCAGTCTGTCTTTTCTAGGAGATGCTATTTCGTGCTGTTGGCCCTATGTTACTTCCAGCCAAAATGGTAAAGAAAACAGGATACTCTAGATTCCTCCACCCAAAGAAAACAAAAGGAAGGAATCTTGTTCTATTTTCTTTTTCTCTCTTTTCTTCCTGTTCCCTCACCACTGACGTCCCAAGTAAAGCTCTTGATGAATACTGAGTTAATTTTCACAATCTGATATGGACCGTTTGGAGTCTGAGAGAAAATGGGCTTTACTTTATTCACGTAGGTCTCCTTTAATATTTTAAATTAGTTTTATAATTACCAATATAAATATTACATTCACAAAGCAACAACAGGGGACTCTACCCCGTGGAGTTCATTAAATACCTATAAATTATCTCAGCTCATCTGCTAAGGCTGCACAACCTCATACTTAAATATGTGCTTTAATTGCAAATGGAATGAGTTTGAATTCCTTTGAGTTTTATTTTTATTATAAATCTCTATCTCCTTTTCCTTCCGATACCCAGTGAATAGCTATAATTTTCATTTCATCATTTTTATCATGTCACTCTGTCTTGGATCTAGTGGAAATATTTATGTAATCTATGGTTCCAAAAATGAGGGGAAAATGCCATATTAAATCTAACTTTCCAAAAAACTTACTGTATTTTTAATGGACAAGGGACAGTGCCTCTTAAGTACTTTATTAGCACTTTATTAATGCTTTATTAAGTATTGTGCAGTATGCTTTTCTTTGAATTCTCAGCATGTCTCTTCAGCTTCAGGAAACAAGGGCAGACCCCACAGCAGCAATCCTTTGAAAGGGAATTTTTATTGACTAACATTCAATCAAGACAAGTGTTCCCAGCATGTTAAAATATAATGATGCTTGCTATACACACAGTTGGAGGATACCATAAGCAGCAAATTTTTACTTGTCCGATTAATCATCCCTTCTTCCTCCATGGGGTTTCAGTCCAGGGTAGCTTGCTCATTGATAAAACGTGCATCCCTTACTTTATGGCCAAGTTGCAGGTAGAATCAGAGAATTGTGGAATTAAGCATTTCTACAAGTACAGGACAATTCTGTAAATTCTGTTCTCTAACAGATTTCTACTGTAAAATCAGAGCAGTATTCATACAGGGGAGAAAAATCTTACACTGGGCTAAGTCAAAAATTATTGATAGAGGGTTTCTGTTGTTGTTAAAGAAAAAGAAGGGTAACCTGTTTCTTTATAAGCAGGGAGCTGGAGTCCATCTCCAGCAGGTTCCCCTTTCCTAACGAAGGGTCTTTCTTAGTTCTCTCTATACAGGTTAGGGTATTCCTTAGCTTTATAGCTCCAGATCTCACCAGGTGTACCTGGAATCATGGTAAGAGCTGCAGAGTCTGACAGACATAGCTCTACCACTTAAGGAAATTATTTACATATTTAGCATATTATACACACATAGCTTAACTTCTATGTTTCTGGATTTGTGGTTTGTCAACACATTCTAGGTAATTGTAGAAAGTCATAAAACATACATGACATAGGACTTTAGGGGGTCATAGGATTATTCTATATCGTGATCGGGTGGTTGTTACACAACTGCATGTGTTAGCCAAAATTTGCAGAACTGAACGCTAACAAAGGAGGAATTTTGTTAAGTATAAAATTACACCTTAGTAAAGAGAAAAATAACGTGGATGGTGTAGGAAATAGCAATAGTTCATGAGTTGTATTTTTGGTCATTCCACGTGCTGAATGGACGTACGGAGAACTCGCTTTTTCTAATTAACTTTCTTCTTAAAGTCCCGTATGTTATGCTTTGTAAGAGAAATCTGGGACACTTCTCAGGTATTTGAGATGGCAGCTGTGTATTTGTCTCCCTTCTCTAATGATTTAATAAAAGTTAGTCTGACACTCTCTAAACCTAAAGCAAAATGTGGAGCTCTGTTTACCTTTTTTTTTTACAAGCTCCCTACTTTCATCACAGGTGTCTATTTGTTTGGGGAATTATAACAAGATCTCCACGTGGTCCATGCTCCTTGCGTGACCTACCTCACAGAATGGTGTGTTAAACATGTCCTGTGTAAATGTCAAGCACTGCAAAGTTTTGTGCTAATGAGAAAAAAATAGGGATGGGGGAGAACACTTGTTAGATCAAGCTCCCAAATTTGAGAGCTCAAAAGCAAAAGACTTCACTTGTTGAAAGTCCAGCCAAACCAACCATCGACATTACAGTAGAAGAACTAAAACACATGCATTCTAATTCCAACTCCTCCACTTACCTGGGGACCTTGAGTGGATCCCCAGCGGATATGGCACCTATTTTATAGAAATTTTTGAGGATCAAATGAGACAATGTGTATAGAAGCATGTTGAAATTTTAATGTTTTTTATAAATATGAAGATAATATTTGTAAGTATGAATGTGTGCTGGGCAAAGAGCTGCCTATTACAATACTATATCACTCTTTGTAGTACCTCATACCCCTAAAAATCATTGTTTACTGCTTTTGAAAAAATCTATGAGATTTCAAGTGGTCAACACATGACCACAAATACTAACGTGCCTCCCTTTACAGCTTGAGATGAATAAGAGGCTGAGATGGCCACTATCAAACAGAGCTCTTATTTTAGTCATTATAGTTTATGACACTGAAGACTAGAAGTTCTTGGTTCAGCTCAGCATCTGGGCCAGAATCTACACACAGCAAGCTTAGGGTAACAGAAAGCAATGATTTAGACAGAGCTCTTTGGCTGTTAATCTCATCCATTTTACACGGTAAAGTTTGAGAATGTGATAAGAATTCCTAACACCAGGATTGAAATACTCTTTCAGTTATTGAACAAATGTTTTCCATTAAATTGGATTACAAGTAATTTTCCAATGTCCTGAAATAGATCACCTAGTGGTAGTCTATTGACAAGGCCTAAAACCCCATCATCAGAAACAAGGATGGAATTGCTTTTCTGTGGATAATGGACAAAAAGCAAAGGGTAGTGGCTGTGTCAGTCCATGCCAGGGGCCTCCTCCAGGGGTCTGCTGGTGAGAAAAGGAAGGACTAAATGCCAAAAGTTCCCTTCTGGTTGCTACAGGCTATTGGACTGCAGAGAGTTCAGCTGGGTGCCTGAGGCTGCTGAGAGCTCTGCTCTCTTTGAGGTGTTAATGCCTGTTTGGTACACGTTGAGCCATCCACCGGAGCCGAAGGGCTGCTAGCTCTGAAGCCTGATGCTCAGGGAGTTAGCTGACCGCTAGTGAATCTAAATCCTACACAGACCTCAGTATATACTGCCTGCTGTTTCACTGCAGGGAGCTGTAACCTGGTGGTCTGCTCCAGAGATATGAGAACTTGAGACTTGTGTTCTAGCTGTCGCCTTATCTTTTATTATTTTATCCTATATGATTATGTTCTTTTAACTGAAGCCTTTTACTTTCACTAAAATCTAATTTTTAATTTTGCTTACTTTTGAATTGAAGTACTATAACATACATAGAGGGCACTCATCTTGACAGTACAGCTGGATATGTTTTTACATATGTACCCACCTGGGCAATCACTACTGAATCAAGGCATAGAATAGTACCAGCATTGAAGGAATGTCTCTCATGGTCTCCCAATGACTACACTTCCCCAAGAGAAACACTATTCTGACTTCTGTCACAAACACATTGGTTTTACCAGTTTTGAACCAAACGTAAATAAAATCAAAACTATGTATTTTTGTCTGGTTTCTTAGAGCATAATTATTTTGGTTTTCATCCGTGTTATTCACCAGTAGTTGATTGTGTTTAATTGTATTCATTCCATTGTATAAACGCATCGTGGTTTTTTATCCATTCTCCTGACAAACATTTTGTTATTTCTTGTCTTTAGCTATGATGAATAGTAATTCTATTAACATTCTTGTAGAGGTTTTGGTGAACATATGTATACATGTCTATTTCTTATATAACTAAGAGAAAAATTCCTGAATTACAGGAAGGCAGATTTCGTAGAAACTGTGTTTTCCAAAATGTCTGTTTACGCTTCCACCAGCAGTACTTGACAATAAGACCTCATACTGTAAATCCTTTAAATTTTGCCATTTTAGTGGATGTAAAGCATTATTTTATTGTAGTTTGAATGTACATTTTTCTGGTGAGTAATAAGATTGATTAGATTTTGATATGCTTATTGGCTACTTGGATATACTATTTCATGAAATGCCTGAAATTTTTAAAAACTTGTATAGTTTGTTTATGTCATATTAACTTGAACTCAATATATTTAGGATACCAGTCTTTTGTCAGATATATAAATTACAAATATCTTCTTCCAGTATGTGACATTTTATTCTCATAACGATTGATACCTTTTGATGAATCTACAGTTGTGATTTTATTAAAGTCCAAAGTATCAGGGTTTGAGGGGTTTTTCTATTGAAGTATAGTTGCTATACAATATTATATAAGTTGCAGGTGTACAATATAATGACACAATTTTGAATGGTTATATTCCATTTACAGTTATTATAAAATAGTGGCTACATTCCCCATGTTGTACAGTATATCCTTGTAGCTTATTTTATACCTAATAGTTTGTACCTCTTTATCTCCTACCCCTATATGACCCCTCCCCCTTCCCTCTCCCCACTGGTAACCACTAGTTTGTTCTCCATATCTGCGAGTCTGTTTCTTTTTTTTGTTATATTCACTAGTTTGTTGTATTTTTTAGGTTCTGTATATAAGTGATATCATACAGTATTTGTCTTTCTATGTCTTATTTCACTTAGCATAATGCCCTCCAACTCCATCCATGTTGCTGCAAATGGCAAAATTTCATTCTTTTTTATAGCTAAGTAGTATTCCATTGTGTGTATACATGTATACACACATCACATCTTTTTTAAATTTTAATAATACGTTTTATTTAATCCACATATAAAATATGGTATTTCAACATGCATGAACATAAAAAGTAATTAACAGTATATGCTATATTCTTTTTTTCATTTGAAGTCCTCAAAATCTGGTGTGTATTTTATACTTTCAGCATCTCTCAGTTAACTCTGGCCACAGTTCAAGCGATCAATAGCCAGATGTGGCTAGCACCACATCTTCCTTATCCATTCATCTGTTGATGGACACTTAGGTTGCTTCCATATGTTGGCAATTGTAAATAATGCTCCTATGAACATTGGGGTGTATGTATATTTTCAAATTGGTGTTTTTGGTCTTTGGGGATATATTCTCAAGAGTGGAATTGCTGGGTCATGTGGCAGTTCTATTTTGGTTGTTTGAAAAAAGCTCCATACTGTTCTCCACAGTGGCTGCACCAATTTGCATTCCCACCAACAGTGTACAAGGCTTCCCTTTTCTCCACATCCTTGCCAACATTTGTTATTTGTGTTCTTCTCGATGATAGCCATTCTCACAGGTGTGAGATGATATCTCGTGGTGGGCTTGATTTGCATTTCCCTGATGATTAGCGATGCTGAGCATCTTTTCATGTACCTGTTGGTCAGCTGCACTTCTGTTAGGAAAAATGTCTATTCAATTCCTCTGCCCATTTTTAAATCAGGCTGTTTGTTTGGGAGGTTTTTTTTTGTTTGATTTTGGGTTTTTGATAAGTGCTTTATGTATCTTGTTTAAGAAATCTATGCCTACCCTAAGGTCAAAAACATAGCTTCTGTTTTCTTCATGAAGCTTCATTTTTCTATCTTTCATATATAGTACCTATACTCCATCTCAAGTTAATTTTATTGTCTGTTGTAATATACGAGGCAAAGTTCATTTTCCATATGAATATTTAACACTATAACACCATTTAATGTAAAGACCACCCTTCTCCCACTGAACTGCCGTGGCACCTTCATAGTAAATCAAGAGACGGTATACATGTAAGTCTATTTCTAGACTCTTAATTCTGTCCAATTGGTCTATTTGTCTCTCCTTGCATAATCCCATATTGTCTTAATTACTGGAGCTTTATAGTAAGTCTTCAAATCTGAGAGTGTGAGCCCTCCAGCTTTGTCCTTCAATATGACCTAACATTTTTTTAATGTATTTTTTTTAAATTTTATTTATTTATTTATTATTTTTGGGGGGGTTGACCTAACATTTTTAAGGCCTTTTCATTTCTATATAAACTTTAGAATCAGTTTGTTAATTTCTACACAAAAACTTGCTAGACTTTTGATTTGGGTCACATTAAACTTATAGATCACTTTAGGGAAAATGATATCTTAAAAATATTAACTCTTCCAATTCACAAACTTGATATGTCTCTCTATTTCCTTGTGTTCTTTAGTTTCTTTGAGCAACATTTTGCAGTTTAAATTATAGATGTCATATATCTTTTGTTAAATTTAATCCATAAATACAATTTTAAGGTGCTCTTTTAAATGACCTTTTTTTCTAATTCTTTTCTTTTCTTTTCTTCAGCTGATGTATAGAAATAAAGTACTTTTTCTCTACTGATTTTCCATCCAGCAAATTTGCTAAATTACTTATTAATTCTAATAGTTCATCATTTCTTTTGGAATTCTCATGTGGCTAATTATGTCATTTGTATATATAGGCAATTTGATTTCTTTTATTCTTTAATATCTTTAAATTGTCATTTCTTTTTCCCCTACTGACTGAACCGTCAAAACTTCCAAAATTGTTGAATAGGTGTGGTGGTAACGGACATTCCCAGACTTAGGGGGAAAGAGTTCAATATTACGCCATTAAATATGTCAGCTCTAGATTTTTGTAGATGCCTTTTATCACATTAAGTTCTCTTTTTTTCCAAATTTGTTCATATTTTTTTAAATCATGAATGGGGCTGAATTCTGTCCAATGCCTTTTTTGTATCTATTGAGATATGATTTTCTCTGTTTTACAGTTATTTTTTGAAATTATATTGACTAATTGATTTTAAAAGATTAAACTATCATTGCATTCATGAAGTAAACTTTGCTTGGTCATGAGGTATTATGCTATTTATATATTGTTGTATTCTATTTATTAATATTATGTTTAGGAATTGTGAGCCTATGTTCATGGAAGATAAAGAAATATAATTTTTTACCTATAATGTCCTTATCATGTTTCTGTGTCAGCATTTTTTGTTTTTGTTCTTTATAAATTTATTTATTTATTTATTTATTTATTTAATGGCTGTGTTGGGTCTTCATTGCTGCACGCAGACTTCCTCTGATTGCAGGGAGTCGGGGCTACTCTTTGTGGTGGTGCATGGGCTCCTCATTGCCATGGCTTTTCTTGTTGCGGAGCATGGGCTCTAGGCACATAGGCTTCAGTAGTTGCAGTACATTGGCTCAATAGTTGTGGTTCACGGGCTTAACTGCTCCGCGGCATGCAAGATCCTCCTGGAGCAGGGATCAAACCCATGTACCTTGCATTGGCAGGCAGACCCTTAACCACTGCGCCACCTAGGAAGCCCAGTGTCAGCGTTATACGGACCTCACAACGTGAATTGGAAGTGTTCTCCTTCTTTATTCTCTGAAAGACTGTGTGTAAACATAGCATTATTTTCTCCTTCAATTTTGGAGAGCATAGCCAGTGAGGCCACTTAGGCCTGAAGTTTTCTTCATAGGATTTTGATGATGGATTTAATTTCTTTGGCAGATGTAAACCTATTTTGTGTCAGTTTTGGTAAGTTGTGCTTTTAAAGGATTTTTCTATTTCATCTAAGTTTCCAGACTTCTTCACATAAAATTATTTATAATATTCTTACCATTTTATTGTCTGTAGGGAAAATCTTTAGGGCTACATATGAATGGGGATTTCCTGACCTTGGGAGTAGATATCAGAGTTGAGCTCCCTAAGACCAGAGCAGCCATGCAGAGCAAGTGCAACATCTTAGACTGGAAGAATAGGGAGAAGGAGAAGGAGGAAAGAAGAGAGGAAAAGATGAAGGGAGAGAAAACTAACAAAAAACATAGCACCAGAGCATAGAAACAAGTTTATGTGGGGCCAACACCTGAGGCTATGTTTAACTGAAACAGAGGTTGACTTAGCAGGCACCACTTACCTAACACTTAGTACTCAACTATTTCCTGAGCCTTAGCCCTGTCCAGAGTGGGTATAAATAAAGATCTTCCCTATTCTGACCCTGTGAAAATAGAAGATGGTATAACTTCCTGTCCTGGAAGGACTGTACCCACAACTGTGTCTTAGTCCGGTGGGACCTCAACCTCCAGTCTCCTCTCTGCCACCCATGCAACAGACAAGGAGACTGATGTTCAGGGACATTAATGACTCGTCCAAAGTTGTACATTTAACAAAGGGGTGCTAATCTAAAAATATCTAAGTTCCCTTCCAAGAACCTGATTGCATGATAATGATGATATACTTTATTGGGACCCTTGCTGGTTTTAAATTATATGACAATCCAAAATTCGCTCCAGCCCCTGAACTTCTACAGCTAGGGAATAAGACAAGATGTGCTCAGAACCTTGGCATCAGGGATCTTTTCCTAGATCTGTGTGTGATCAATTTGCTTTCTTCATATTCATTACAGCATTTGAAACTTCTTCCATCCTTAACACTGCCTGGAGAAAAGTCAAACTGGAAAAAAAAAATTGCAACCACCCCTTCAACCACAGAGTCTGGGCAGCTCAACCAGTAACCAAAAGAACAAATTATATTTTAACGTCCCTGTCCCTTAGCTTCAAATCTTATATTTGACTTCTACCAGAGGGAGTCATCTGCTATCCCAGTCAGGAAGGCAGAAGGAAAGAAAGATACTAATATGGAAGGAAAGTAGCAAAGGAAGGCTCGAATGAGGTTTAGGAGAAAGAAAGGAAAGTAGGAGTCATGGAGAACAGGGGAACAAGTCAGTGGCCGATGCATCAGGCTACTGTCGCCAGCCCCATGAGAGAAAGCCTCAACACTGCCACTCGCAGCCAGCCCCTGCCTGCCCCAGCACATCCTTCCCACTCTCTCTGATGCTCACCTAGGTCAACGCTTCTCTCTCCTGTCTGGGCTCAGGAAAAAGGATGCACTAAGCTCTTACAAGTAGAATTAGGTTTTCATATAAATTCTTTGAAATTAGGACTAGTAGCTCCCAGACCAGCTAGTTGTGTTCATTTCATCCTTTTCCATCATGTGTCTTTAACTCCATTTTTCCACCATGTCTTTCAAGTCATTCAACTTTCATTCAGCCATTATTGATTGGAGGGAAAGCAGTGATCATCTCAAGTACCTGCTCAAGTAGAATTCATGTTCCAGGAGAGGAAAAGAGACTGTAAATAACCCTACACAAATATGAAATGCAATTAGAAGGTTGGAATATGTGCTACAAAGAAAGAAAAAGGAGGGGACATTTGAGTAGAGAGACAGGTAAAGTGAGGGTAATGCCACACATTGAGGTGTGAATTCCCTGCAGAGGGCACGGCAGTGATCTCACAATCCTTTTCTAAAATATTTCTGAAGAGGGGCAATTTTCCTGTAATTTTAAAGAATCTTGTTATTTTCTTAAACACTGTACAAGCCGAGGAAGATAGTGCATTTTCTTTCTCATCATCTTCCAGAATGGCAAAGGTCAGAGTCTGATAAGAGTCTCATAGCAGGAGAGCCTCCTTAAGCGTCTAACATACAATCTCTGGAACCACGATGTCTTTATTCTCTGTGATGATGTGACAAAAGTTCTTAATTAAAACATGCCTCATTTGGTGACAGCCAAGCTCCCTGCTCAGATTGCCAGCCAAAGCTCAGCTCCAATCAAGTTTCTGGTTCATTTTCAAATTGATGTTTTCCTTTAGCCTGGTAGTTTCAAATTCACAGTTATCTAATAGCCAGTTCCACCTAGTTAAGAGAAAAATGAAACACTTGGCTAGATAATTATTTCCATGGTATGAAATAAGAAAGGTGAAGGTAACACTGGGGAATCAGAATTCATGATATCAGGCCTTAAAGAGGAAGATAATTAAAATAAGGAGGCAATGTTCCCAAGAGCGTTGAATTGTCATGTCACAGACTGTGGTCAGTGCGTGCATTTGACAAAAGCTTTTCATGGGAACTTGCGAACAAACATCAGGAAGGCAATAACAGTAAAGCCAACTCGTGGAAGAACCTTTCTCCTTCTCTATGTGATGCTTTACATTCGTGAGGCTGTCTGTCTCCTCTGGAAAAATCGGGGGGAATTGTCTATTCCCTAAAGTTCTTCAAGTATCTCAGTGGTAGGCGCTACAAAAATAGGCAGATTTGCCTAATTAATGAGTGGCTAAAAAGCACTTTGAAAATCCCATCATTAAAGGAGTGATTTAAGTAAAAAGATCATTAGATTATATATTTATAGTCAAGTAAGATGGAAAGGAGGATGATGGGAAGGAATACAGTAGTCAATCAGGAAGGCTGTGCATGATTCCTTTTCCAGAGTGATAGTTGCTGTCAACAGGCACATTCAGATCATTTCCTGAAAGGTGATTCTGAGTAGCTCTATGGCAGTGAGTTGAGTCTCTCCCTCAATAGATGTTCTTTCATAATATGTTAAAATAAATCTCACCTACAGGTAGTAATTGCTGTGGGAGACGTAAGAGTAATGGGTACCATTTTCTGAGGACTGCACTAAGTATTTTCCATGTGTGTTTCATTTACAACCCACAACAACACTCTAAGGCAGGTATTAACCTGGGAAATTTAGGACTAGTAGTGCGCATCCACAGCTATTGAGTCTTGGAAACAGAATTTAAATCCAGCTCTAACTCCGTAGTCTATTCCCCCAAACATTGCACTATGTTGCCCCAAAAGTCCTCGTTTTCTTTTTCATTTCCTTACTTTTTTGTCCCCATAACATTGTCTATTTATATTTACAAGGGACAAGATATAGGGCATCTCCTAGGTGATGGAAAACATTTCTTTTTGGTGTCATTCTAAATGCTCTAAAACATTCTAGAGAATGCTTTGTACATTGTGCATTGCTTTTCTAACATGTTAGTTTTGGAATTCAATAATACATATCACATTGTGTAACGAAGATGATACATTTTCCTTTGGGGTGTAGTGTTATTGAAACACATTGTTGTGAAAAATTAAAAGCTATTAAAACTCCCATCCTCCCTATCCCAACCCTCTAAATCATCACCCATCATCGAGTTGCTCTCCCTGTGTTATGCAACAACTTCCCACTAGCTATCTATTTTACATTTGGTAGTGTATATGTGGGGGTTATGGGGATATATGTATAAATACAGCTGATTGACTTTGGTGTACAGCAAAAACTGGCACAACAGTATAAAGCAATTATATTCCAATAAAGAGCTTAAGAAAAAAAAAATCAAAACCTGTTCACAAGGGGATAAAAGCTATTAAAACTAACAACATGAGGAGAAAATAAAGGTAAGTAAATTTTTTAAGGTATTTTCATAACTGTCAGGAATTCTCTATGACATGTGTCCTTCTATGTTCAACCAACTCATCAGCATGTTCTTCACCTACTAGGCAGGCACTTTTGTAACCTCTTTCACCACTCAGTCTGGGCACATGGGTAGTATTAGATGGGAGTCCAAAAGGATGTGGTAGCACTACAGTCCATATAGTCTCCCAGGTCTATCTAGTGACAAATGACTGTTTCACTATCTTCACCTGGAAACTAGAGTTTCCACTTCTTGTTTTGAGTTTAGTTCTTATTTTCATGAGATTTCTTTGCAGGTTCACCCATGAGGCACTAGAATGAATCAACCTTTAGACAGAAGTCAGATTGGGTAGAACCCAGCAGAGATCAGAGCAGTGTGGAACAGAGAGTCAGAACTGTTATGTCCTTCCTGGAGCTTACATTACAGCATCAGCACTGGGGAGGCAAACAATAAACAGAGAAACTATGCAGAATATGTATAATAGTGTATCAGATGGTGTGACATTCTCTGTATTCATTTGCTAGGGCTGCCATAATAACGTACCACTGGGTGGCTTTTATAACCACCAGAAATATGTTCTCTCATAGTCTAGAGGTTAGAAGCCTAAACTCAGGGTGTTCCTTGGCTTGCAGCCGCATCACACCAATCTCTGCTTCTGTCATCACAAAACATTCGTCCTGTGTGTCTCTGTCCTCCTATGGTGCCTTCCTCTTCTCATAAAGACACAAGTCATATGGGTCAGGGCCCATTCTAATGACCTCATCTTAATTTGATGAAATCTACATAGACACTATTTCTAAATAAAATCACATTCATGGGTACTGTGGGTTAGGGCTTCAACATATCCTTCTAGGGATACAATTCAACCCATAACAGTTGTTAGGAGAAAAATTAAGCAGAGAAACTCAGCTTGACATGTGTGTAGGTGGGGAGCAGGGGTCAGATGCATTATTAAATAGAGTAGCCAAAAGAAGTCTCACAGAAAAGGAGGTATTGGCTTAAAGATCTAAAGATGAGGGAGCCAGCTAGCGGATGATTGAACAAGAACACATGCAAAGCCTCTGTGGAATGTACCAGACATGTTCAAAGAAGAGCAAGGAGGCCAGTGTGGCTGAAGCAGAGTGAACAAGGAGTAAAGTAATCGGAGATGAGTTCTAAGAAGTAACAGGGGAGCCAGATTGTAAAGACTTTGGCTTTTATTCCAAGTGAGATGGGAGGCTCTTGAAAGATTTTGATCAAAAGATAACCTAATCTGATTTATAGCTTAGCCAGACCTTTCTGGCCACTGTTGAAAGTAGACTCTTGGGGAGCAGGTGGAAGCAAGGATCCAGTTTAAAAGACTATCAAAATAATCATGGTGAGAGATGATGGTGGTTTGACAGTGGAGATGTGAGAAGTGGTCAGTTTCTAAATATTTTTTGAAGGTAGAGCTAACAAAATTTGCTGACAGATTGGTTGTGGGGTGGGAAAGAAAGAGAGGAGTTGAGGATAACACAAGATTTTTGGCTAGAGTAACTGAAAAAAGACAGCTGAAAATAACTTAGATGTCCAGAATATGAAAATAGCTGGTACTGGAAGGAACTTCAAGAGATCATTGAGCATACTAAGTTTCAGGATTTTTTTGGATACCCAAATGGAAATGTCCCTTTGAGAGTTGACGATAAGTCTGTAAGTGTGAGAATAAACCTCCTTGCTCCACATCTTACCTTAGCAGGTGCTGCTGCAAAATCAGCTTATGTTGTAGTGTGAGCAGGGGCTGAACAGAAGGCTCCGTGGTTTGTTTGGGACAATAACGCAGAGGAAAAGTGGAGGAATTATAGTGTTTCCTCATGATACAACGTCAGGATTTATTCATTTATTTAATAAACAGATATTCATTATATAGCTTGGCAGTATTTAGAACTATATATTACAAGGACTTCCAAAAGGTGAGACACCAAATTCACAGATCTAATATAAAATATGTTGCTGTCTTATTAGAAAAAGACCCCATAGACAAGAGAAATGATCTAGCCAGAAGACAGAAGCAGACCAGTCCAAACAGTCATGGAGGAAGGAGGATGTGTGGTTCTTTATTAGGTGATGGCAGGAGGCTCACCTTTATCCCTTCCAAAGAAGAGGGCTACCATGGGCTCTGGGAGGGAAGGATCCACAAAGCACCCAACCCCCACCCCCACCCCAGGCTCCACGTGGGACCTGTCCTCAGTTTGGGACAGAGAGAAAGTGTTCTCTCCAACTTTGCCTGGGGAGCAGCTCTCTTGACAAGAGGAGATGCACCTACCAATTCATGCTCTCCAGAAATTATATTCCAGGAACCCCAGGAAGTTCTCCAGGCAGCACTGATGACCACATGCCTCATTCTGCCAGGAAATGGGGCTAAAAGTATGTTTTTGTAGGTTTGTAAGGTGGAGCTGAAATTTAAATACTTACTCCAGAAAAAAGCTTCAATTTGCAGATTTCCTCCCATACTTTCATTTTTTCTCTTATAGGTTAGGATGCCACTATAAAAGTACATCATGACCTTGGGGCCCCAAGTTGGGGTCCAGAGGTAATTTCAACCTTGGGGACACATAGCTCCTCCAGAACACATTCTGAGCTGTTCAGAGACCCTGTGAAGCTCTAAGTGCCACAGGAAAACGCAAAATATTACAAAAATCTTAGTTAGCTTCTTAATTAATGCCACAGATTAATGGGAGGTTTTTACTTCTTTAAAAGCAGTCATGGAATCAGTCTACAAAAATTTACTAATTTTACAGAGGAGGAATAGGAGGGCAAACTGGCTAGTGACTTGCTCGAAGTCTTATACTTTGTTACTCACGGAAATTGGGTAGAATCCAAGTCTCTCTTGACTTTTGACCGCTTTTTCATACACTACTCAGTACTTTACTGTAAACAGTATGGCTGCCAGTATCTCTAATATTGGCGGACATACAGCATCAACTTACAACTCTGCAAGGATCTTCAATGGTCCTTTCACTCCAGAAAACTGCAATTACGTCTTCTTAAGATCTTAAAAATCTTTCCAGACACTCTGAGAGAAAAGGTTGCCTGATATAATGAAATGGCCACGCATTTTGAAATCAGGCAGCTGCCCGTGAATGCAGGCTGTCATTCACTAACTCTGTGACTTAGAGCTTCTAGGAGCTTCAGTTTCTTCATTATACAATGAAGACAATGATATTTATGCCAAAGACTTGTCTTAATGATTAATTGTGATGCTATATTTAAAAGGTTGTAACAGGCACAGAATAGTAATAACTGCTGAATAATAATTTTTGTTATTAAAGGAAAACTGCAAAGTAAAGCACACTCAAGTTGACAGACAGGTAGGATGAAGTTATGAACTGCTAGGTAAAAACAAAAAACAAACAAACAAAAAACATACACAAATAGGTATGTAAATATGACAGTGAATAAATAACTAGGGGCTTCTGTGATTAAAACAGCTGGTGGAACCAGTGCTATCACACAGCCTGGAACCTTTTCATATCTTATTTTCATGAGTATCTTTAGTGCATAGAACCAAGAATTTTGAAAATCTAGCGTTAACAGAAGTCAGTTAGAAGAAACAGAGGAGGAGGAACCGAAAGGAGGAGGAGAGATAGGAGGTAATGGAAGATACACAATATATAAACACGTGTGCCCCTCAGAACTACTTGTACATAAGAAGCCTTTTGTAACTGAAAAGGAAATACAGACACACTGTCTTGGCAGTGTCCATGAAATCACCCATCAGTCTTCTCAGCCTTGCAGAAAAAATGTCTGAACATCAGTGCTCTTGCGTAGAGGAGGATCTCAGGGGGACCGTAGGAGGAGCCTGGAGAACACTCAGGCGAGTCACACCCTTTCCCCATGTCCCACGCAGCCAGCCCATTCCACCTATGGAGAAACGGAACTGAAGTATGACTTCCCACCACCGTCACAGTCAGGGCTGGGAGTAGCCAAGTAGCAAACCTTTGGATCCTTTACAGTCAGTGCTCTACACGCAACACTGGGTGAAAATAAACTTTCAAAAGCTCATCAATATTCTTTCCAAATACACGGAGACACTTATGGCAAAGGGGCCACTCAGGCAGTGGTTTTCTTCCAGACTCTTGTTGAAGTTTTCTTTCCTTCCAATTAATGCTTCCTCCAGCCAAAGAAAATCTAGGGTTTGCTCTGAAAGGCTGTGATGTCCCTCAAGTGTGTGATACTCTTTTCCTCCGTGGCGGCACAGTTGGCCTTGTTAATGAGGCCCTTGGGGGAGAGTTCACGGTTGCCAGTGCCTCCCTCGCCCTGGTTGCTGATTACAACCCGGCATCAAAGCTTCCGAGAGTTTATTACCATATGTTCCATTTCCCTTTTTAGCACTGCCTGGGCTCAGTGTTCGAAGACAAGGTACTTCCTATAATCGGGCTGCAGCAGTCTTTAGAAGAAGATTTGAGCTATAACAAGAACGCTGTCCTTTGTTGACGACTCGTCTGGAAGAGAACATTCTCACTTTTGCGGAGTAGCTGTGTTTCCACACACAATTACATATACATATTAAAAGGCTCTATCAGCTAGCCTGGGCAGGCAGGATTTTTCCTGCTATCCTAAACTTACCTTTCACACTGTCAGCTTCAGTAATATTAAGGATGCCTGTCAGGGTCTGAATGGGAGGAAATCTCAGACAGGCATAATATTTTCTTATAGCTAGAGGATCAAAATAGATTCTGCAGATTAACTTCTTGTTTGTTTTTCTTGGAGATGATTTTCCAGAGTTGACTTAAGCAGACTTTCTCCTGCAAAACCCATGCTCTAATTGTGAAAGAGAGTTTGTAGAACTAAAATCCTGTAAGTGTCGTCCTCTGAAGCCCCAGTGATTTTATTT
The DNA here is from genome assembly GCF_030028045.1 of Hippopotamus amphibius kiboko. Classification (NCBI taxonomy): domain Eukaryota; kingdom Metazoa; phylum Chordata; class Mammalia; order Artiodactyla; family Hippopotamidae; genus Hippopotamus; species Hippopotamus amphibius. Next base: position 36,822,051 of record NC_080200.1, on the reverse strand, counting down.
TTAGCCTGTTTTATGAAATGTTTTACAAGTATGGTTTGTGTTTATATTTAAATACCCTGGCCACCCCCACATTCCATATAATGTGATCAAACTTACTGAAAAAGACTTATGTAGCAATATTTATACCACAGGCAGGAAAAGGCTACAGAAACTTATAAATATTACTTGTCAGTGCAGAAATACAATTAAACCACGTCTTACATATTTTCCTTTATCTAAAACTCTTAACAGATTTCTTTTCCGTTTGTGGTCATGATTCCCAATGGAAAATTCCCAAAGTTGCCCCGGTTTCCCTAGTAACAGAATCAGGTATAAATTGTGCTCCTATATTTCCAAACACCTGTATCCAAGCAACATATATATGTATAGTCAGTAGGTAAGCTTGACTTTGCAGAGAAAGGTTAAAGAGAGAGAGGGAGAAAAGAAAGGCAGGAAGAGCAAAAACAAAAGCAAAATAAAATCACAAGGAAAAGTAGTACTGTTTTTCTTTTCTTTCTTTTTCTTCTTTTTTTTTACTTTTCTCTGCCAAATCTGCAAAAAAAAAAAAAATAGGCTATTATTGTTTAAGAAATTACTAATTTCTGAGGGAATTCATAGTTACAGATTAAATGATATACTTTACTGGATTCTTCTATAGCTAGTCATTCTAGCCTGAAAAATAATTCAAGAAAGTTTCCTGGTGATCATCAGAAGGTCTTCTTACTCGGCAAGCAGAAGAGACTCATAAAGTCTCAAAGCACTGATCATGAGTGAGAGACACTGTGGAGTAGGAAATCATCAGCCAGGACTGTAAGAGTAATGTGTTAACATTTTACTGGTCTCTGGTATTCCAGAATTCAGACTTACTTATATTCCCAGCACAATCCTCTGAGCTCTATGGACCCAGAAACATAGGGCACAGAATGGCATTTCTCCCTGAAAATCCGTATTCACTTCAGATTAAATTCTTCTGGACACATAAATGCCAGCCTCTAAAATTAAAGACACATACCAGCTCTAAGCCCTTGGGAACTATTTTTCTACCTTCTTTAAACCTTAGCTGCCTCATCTTCAAAGCAGGAATACTAGGGGAAGGGGGAAAGGGGAGTCATTGTACAATGGGTTCAGAGTTTCAGTTTAGGAAAATGAAAAAGATCTAGAGATGATTGGGCGTAATGGTTACACAAAAATGTTAGTGTACTTAATGCCACTTAAAAATGTTTAAAATGGTCAATTTTATGTGATGTATATTTTACCATAATTAAAAAAATGGGGGGACTTCCTAGGTGGCCTAGTGGCTAAGAAGCCACCTGCCAACGCAGGGGACATGGGTTCGATCCCTGCCCCAGGAAGATCCTACATGCCGCAGAGCAACTAAGCTTGTGTGCCACAACTATTGAGCCCATGTGCCACAACTAGTGAAGCCCACACGCCTAGAGCCCATGCTCCACAACAAGAGAGGCCACCACAATGAGAAGCCCACGCATCACAACAAAGAGTAGCCCTGGCTCTCTGCAACTAGAGAAAGCCCGTGTGCAGCAACAAAGACCCAACATAGCCAATAAATAAATAAATAAATTTATATTTTTAAAAAATGGGAATAATAAGAATACCCCGGGGTGTTGTTTTGAGAATTACATGAGTTAATCAACAGTCTACAAGGTGCCTGGCATATAGTAGGTGCTCAATAAGTGTTCCTTATTAGTGTTGTGATTCACGGTAACATTAATAAAAATTGACTCGAACTCCTGCAGGAGTCACAACCAGTGTCAGTGCTCATCAGTCCCTGCCTCATCACTTTTCTGCTCCCCACCGCACTGGCCCACCTTCATCTTTTGGTCCCCAGGCCCTCTCTTCACTGTTTCCCTTTTCCAGGTCTGCGTTCTCTTCAACCTCATATCATCAGGGCTAGACATCACAAAAGTCCAAAAACTGTGAGGGTCAAGCTCTTTTACTAAAGTTGCATATAAAAACAATTCTAAAAGGGAACTATTTTAAATTCAGCTTCCAGTTGATAAAAAGATCTTCAAAGTGACTCTAAAGCTTTGACAGTTGCAAGACTAACCTTGCAAAAGGCAAAACTACAAAATAAAGTTGGATTTCCATTTCCTCCTATTCTTTCTTAGATTGGGAATAGAACCAACGACCAGCACTTCAGGGTTTAGAGTAATTTTCACAGGTTTCCATTCATTCATTTTATCCCCCCTACGGCTTACACCCCAGGAACACAGTCACCCCAAGACCATCATTCTTGACCCTACAGTTTGATGGTGTCCTGCAGCTTTTATACACTCCTGATGACAAATGGGATCTGTCCTCCAAGTCCTTTCCCTTCCTCCAGACACTCCAAAGCATAAGTGGTTAGGGCTAGAAAGAACCTTGGGAACCTTCAGTCAATGCCCTTCGTCTCACCAATAAAAACGTGAAGCTCAACGTGGTCAGATAATGAGAACTACCTTACGCATCTCTGCTCTGGATCCCACCGCCTTCGGCCTTCTTACAGACCTTGCACTACCAAGGATTCCTTCCCTCTTCTGTAACTGTCGTTTTGCCTCACAATTTGTTCTTTCCAATTGGCATTTATATATACTCAGATGTCTCCCACCTTTTAAAAAATCCCTTCTTCCATCTCCACCTCCCTCCAATTCCTAGTCTATGTCTCTTCTCTCACAGTCCAGTATCTCAAAGGCACAAGCTGCACTCACCCTTCTCATTTCCTCACCTCTCACTCAACGTCACAACCCAATGTGATCTAGCATCTACCCTTACCACGCTTCCAAAACTGCTCTCTCAGGCCAACAACTGAAGACTTCTAGGTCTTTATATTCACCTTTCAAACACCTTGCCTGATCTTTCAATAGCATTTCACACTGCTCAAATGCTTCCCTCTTAAAATACTCTTCCCTGACTTCCTTGCTGTCACTCTCTCTTGGTTTTGCTGCAAATTCTCTGGTCACTTCATCTCAGTATTTTTGGCTAGCTGCCCATCTCTGCCCATACATTCAATGTTAGAGTGCCTCAGGGCTTTATCCTGGATCTTTTTCTTTAGCTTTTGCTCTATAAACTCTTCTTGGGCAATTTTTTTCTGCTTCAATTACTTTATTGACCAATAGTTCTGAAATCATTTGCTTCTGGGCTCTATATGAGTATCAACCTGATGCCTCCGTTTTGATGATCTTTAAGAAACCTCAAAATCAACCTGCTCATATCATTTTCCTTCCAAAATGTGCTCTTTCCCTTATTTTTTATTTTAATTAATGGTCTTATTAGGCACCCAGTGGCTAAGGAAAAAAATGTAAAAGGTGTCCTTATTCCTCCCTCTTCTTTAATCCCATTTCATACATTCATTCTTTTACGCATTGAGACAATTGAGTCCCTACTAGGTGCCAGGCTCGATTTCAATCATCTCTAATCCATTCTGTTTGATTCATTCTGCTAGTAAATAGTGATTTACTTTGCCAAATTATTTTCTCCACCACACCCTCAATTTATGCTCCAGGTCTTACGTGAACTACTGCAACAACCTAACTGCCCCGCATTCACTCTTTCTTTATTCACTTATCTCTATGCTATATTTAATTCTCTCATTACCGCTTTTAATTATCAAAACCTTCAAGGAAGATTTACAATGAACAACAAATATGCATATATGTATGCTCCACTTATATTCCACAATTGTTAACATTGTACTGTGTTTATTTTACTCTTTCTATATAATGCTTTTGTGAACATAAAAATATTTACATTTTTATCTATACTATTTTAAAGTTGTAAATAACATGACACTTCACCCCATGACTTCAGTGTACACATCTTAAGAATATGGAGAATGTCCTATATAACCACCATACCATATCTAAGAGAATTAACAGTGATGTCCCATAATATCCAGTTCATATTCCCAATTTCCCCAAGAATCTCTTCTCTTGTTCCTCCCTCCACCCTCAATCAGGATTCTTTCTGGATTAACTCATTGCATTCCATTGTCATATATAAAATGTTCTTCTACGTTTTAGTTTAGAATTGTCCCCATTTTTTTAATGGCATGAACTTTTTGTTAAGTTTGAGATAGTTGCATTGTAGAATGTCCCACATTCTGAGTGTGTTAGTCTATTTCCTCCTTATTTAGAGATGTTACATTTTAACATTTGGTGAGGGTGCTGACAGCTGTCTGATCTCTTCATCACAACCTTATATTTTTCCCTTTTCAATTAGAAAGTGATTTGTCAGGTGATCCCACCATGCTGATATCTTGTTCCCCAACAAGCTTTCACCCAATGTTTTAGCATCCATTGCTGATCGATTGCTGCATCAGTTACTAAGTTGGGTGATCTTTGCAGGATGTAAATCTGATCATTTCTCTTCGGTCATTTTCTGTTACTACATAACAAAGTCCAAAACACTTAGAATGCCTTCCAAGTCTCTTCAAGCTCTGCTTACCCCTCCAAACTGTTCTCTCATTTCTCTCCTCTTCACTCTACACATTCTATCCAAATTGGTTTTCTATTGGAAATATGCAAGTTAGATTGAAAGTTCACATATTCTGCCTTTAGCGATGCATTTGACCTTCTAAAAATCTGCTTTTCTGCCCTTTGTGTTTATTTTTTAGGGGGGAAATATATATGAGTTGAAGCAAAGCTGAAAGTCTCTGTGAAGCCAGATAATAATGTTTTCTTTTAGGCTAATCTCTTTTGCAAAGCTGTGGATTCCAAAGGCTCTTAGCAGGCAATAGAGGGTCTGCTTCTTTGAAGGGATAAAATGTCCAAAACAGTTTCACCCTGATTTTTAGCTTGAGAGAAAGGAACAGAAGGCATCTGATGCACTTTCTGTGTAACTACTGTTGACATAAAGATTCGGCCTGAAATTTCTGCCCCACTCTTTCCTCCACAGAAAGATTAAAGGAGAGACTAATGATAATGTGCTTAATTTTTCTTCCAGCAATTTCAGCTTCCACTAAATTTCACTTTTCAAACTCTTTAGCTTTCTGAGGTTATTACTGTTAACAGAAACAATAATTGCTATTATTATTATTATGACTATAATACAGCATCTGTACTTTTATTCTGCCATCTGGAGAACACCAAAACCTAAATAATCCATTATCTTCTTTTTAGGTGAGAGAACACATCTGTAGACTAACTGTTCTGGCCAACACTCAGGGTGTGCCCCTCTGAGGTCAGTACTTTGGACCACTCAATCCCGCAAACCAATGGGTAGCCCTCATCCATACAGAGTGGCAGGCAACCTAGGAAGTATTTGTTAAAGAAGAGAGTACGGTTTGAAGCAAACTTACAACTTCTCCAGTAGGAGACCAAGTCACATCTATACTGCATACAGTAACAGCAAACCAACATTTTGTTCAGGAATGAGAAGGACGTTCTTCTACAGAAACGTTTTGTAGAAATGTTTTCTACAAAAATCTGACTTTTACCAGGTTCCTATGCATCCTGAGGATGGTTTTCCAGTTTCGAAGTTTGCTTATCTTCCCACTTCATCAGGTTCATGAAGAAGAGTTTCTCAATTCCTGTCACTCCTCTTCAGTTTTATGTTCCTCTGCCTCATGGTTTTCTAGGGCAAAAATCTCAGCCAATTTTAATCACGTACTTCATACAAAGCCAGCTTCTGGGGTGAAAAAGAACTTTGGAACACCAACCATAATAAGCTGCTGGTCCAAAACAACTGGTCTCAGTCTAGCTGAGGGTGATCCCTGAGAAGAAAAAGGTGGAGGCCTGAGGGCAAAGGGGCCAGAGGCTGCTGGCTTTTTCTAGTGGCCACATTTCAGGTTTATGGTCATGGTCTCTTATTGAGACCATGCTCCCCGCTGCCTCTCATCTCCTCTGAGCTCCTCTGGTCTCCTAAGAGAAGTCACTTATTTACAGCTGGCAGGTACTAGGATATCCCTACTAAACTAATAAAGGTCTGGCCACTTGGACCATGAAATTAAAGTCACACAAAGGACACTTCCTTCATCATACCATTTAATCAAAGGCCACATTTCAGAACTCAGTGAAGACAAAACCTATAATCAGTGACTTAAGATATTACGCTTATGGGAATCAGGTAGGCCCAATTGTCATCATTATAGGAGGTTGAAAGTATATGGGGAAGTGTAGATAAACCAAGGATAGACATATTCTAACTATATTCATTACGTAGAGAATACCTACTAAGTGTGTGCTTGACTCGAAGGACAAAGAGGCCAACAGTTCTGTGGGGACAGAAACATCAACAATTTACCAAGTATTAATACAGAAATAACTGTGTAATAACTGATGGAGGGTCCCAACGATAAAGAGATTATCTCTCTGGAAGCCAGAAAAGAGTCCGCAGTGGAAGTACAATATTAAAGGCAACCTTAAAGCATCACTGGCAGGTGATCAGGTATAGCAAGAACAGTGGTCTTTTAGGGCAGAGGGGAATGTAGCAACACATCCATTTTTCTGTTGGTGATACTGCTGTAGGCAAATTTTTCATTTCAATCTTGTTTCCCCAATCACGCATATGTCACCTACCACACACCATCAGGTAATTTTGGCTACTAGGTTGAGAATGAAGTTTCCATATTCATTTAAGTGACATGAAATGGAGAGAAGAGTGCTGCTCAGGAAAGTCAAATACAGATAGTTTTACTAGATCACGTATAACTGAACAAAATAATTTATTGTGGTGAAGTTTGCAGTCTTTTCCTGACTTCTTTTGCTTGATTATTTACTTTCTCTTTTCCTCTTCTTCAAGGAGAAAAGGGATGAAATTTTCCCCGTGGATCATTTCTTGAGAACATAGTGCAAAAGAAAGATTCCTATACTTCCAGCATACTTTCCTTTTTTTTTTTAATTAGAGTATAATTACTTTAAAATGTTGTGTTAGTTTCTGCTGTACAATGAAGTAAATCAGTTATCTGTATACATATATCCCCTCCCTCTCGGACCTCCCTCCCCCCCGTTCCCCCACATCCCACCCATCTAGGTCATCACAGAGCACCGAGCTGAGCTCCCTGTGCTGTACAGCAGGTTCCCACTAGCTCGCTGTTTTACACATGGTAGCGTATATATGTCAAACCTAATCTCCCAGTTCATCCCACCTCCCCTTCCCCACCCACCCCATACCCACACATCCATTCTCTACGTCTGCGTTTCTATTCCTGCCCTGCAAATATGTTCATCTGTATACTTTCTAAACTGGGAGATTTCCGTATTCCCAGAACTCTGACTACATCTGGAAGGGAATTGAAGTATCAGCAACATGTCATGGGCCCACAGATGACATCCACAAAAGAGCTGGTCTTAGAACTAAGGTGATAGGGACTGGATAGTGTGAATGGCAATGTTCTTTTGGGTGGAAGAATAAGAGACTCCTAGTTTTAAGGTAGAGGGGAATAGAGGCAGATCAGAGAATTTAAAGTAGTCGTTTGACCTTGACTTGTTTAGACATGATCCTAATCTGACCCTGAGTCAGATGGGGCATAGCTCCAAAAGTATTTCATATATAACATATACAATTCTGTAGGGTGGATCTATGCTTTGCAATATGAGAAGGAGTCCAGGATGGAAATTTATGTTTATTAAATACCTGTCACACTTACCTTGTGTCAGGCATTTTGTTAGACATTTTACAGATGTTTCTCAATACTCATATTGGGTTTCTTCACCTTTCTTTCAAGACTGCCCACTTTTGGGAGCCTCTAGCTGCTATTAGCTGTGTGTGCTGCACCAGGTTTGTATAGGGAGACTCTCAATGCCAGGTTTACCCTCCATTCAACACTCAGGCCATCAGACATATTGCATATTCTTTTAATGTCCATCAACATTTACCTGTGTGCCAGATCCCAGCTAGAGAATGGATACACAGTTCATGTATTAATGTTTTCCCATATACTACTCCCAACCCATGTGCAATTTTCCTTAATGTGGCTGCATATTATGAGATTTTCACTTGGCTAGGTTGGCCCCGCGCATGCAGTAGTTATCTCCCCTTGGTCCCTCTCTACTAACAAAAGAGGTGTTTTCAATGACTGAGAAAGTCCGCCTGTATGTAGTCAGATGCAGTGGCCTCATGGAGATTTGCCGCTGTCTCAGACAGTTTTACAGAGTTGTTTGCTCTTTGTGTTAGTTTCCTAGAGCTGCCATACAAATGAATACAAACTTCCTGGCTTAAAATAACAAAAATGTATTTTCTCCCAGTTCTGAAAACCAGAAGTCTGAAATCAAGGTGTCAGTAGGTTCACACTTGCTGAAAGTTCTAGGGAAAGATCCTTCCTTGCCCTTCTGGCTTTGGTGGCTCCCAGCATCCCATGGCGTGTGGCAGCATGACTCCAATCTCTGTCTTTGTCTTCACATGGCTTTCTTCCTTGTGTCTATGTGTGTCCTCCCATCTTCTTAAAAAGACACTAGTCATTGACCCCAAATCCAGGATGATTTTATCTCAACATCCTTAACTAATTACATCAGCAAAGACCATATTTCTAAGCAAGGTCACACTCTGAGGTTCTGATTGGACATAAACTGGGAGAGAAAAGGGCACGTTATTCAACCCACTACATTCTTTTACATGGTCAAAGCAAGGGAGAAGGAAGTGCAAAGGAAAGCAAATGCTTCCCTGACCCTCTAGGAAAATGCTTCTTATTTTTTCAGCCACCTATCTCAGGAGGCGGTTTTGCATTGCAGCAGGTACTGCTCGCCTGGCTGTTATCCCTTGACAGCCGGAGAAGAGGCTGCCTCCTTACCTGCAACCCGAACACCTTGCCTTCTTATTGCCTTTCATCACCTGTTTCCACGAGTCTGTTTTTGAGATGCCCAGCATACTCACGGGTATTTTAAATTACCTTTCAACTTGTGCCTCTTTCAGGATGACAGATGTGCGAGTTTCTCACCCATTGAGAATTGCTGTTTACAATTATTTCTCTCTAGTCCAATCTGCATTTTAATCAATTGAATTCTAGATGTGGCTCCAGTACTAACTGTTGTATCCATTTAAAACGTGTTCCTGGTATTCTTTAAGTCACTTTTCACTGTGTGACAGTTTCCCCATTCCAGCCAATTTGAACTAGGCTTTCCAAGTGAAAATTGGAAAATTGGTAAAATCTACACCACTCTTGGTGTCTGCGCATAATGTCTGTGTGTTCTGAACACTAAGCCCAGACATGTGGTCTAGCCTGGATGAGTGCACTCACTGAAGTTTGAAATTTTACGGATTTGAAATCCAAAACTTCTCTGGGAAATCAATTTGTCATAAATACAGAAGAGTTCCATGAATACTAAGCCAGGTTTTGTGAAAAACATCCAACAACAGTGCCCTTGCCTTCTTTGAAGACAAAAATAGTTTCACAAAAAACTTTCCTCATGTCAAATCTCAAACTTCGTTGACCTGATTTAGAATCAAAATTAAGATGGGAAATAGAAAAGGCACTTAAGTTTTTGAATAATCTGTCAGCAAAGCAAGATTTGTCTGAATATGTGCAAACATAGGACTATTCTAAGATTCTATAGATGAGCTCCAAAATCAATCCTCTTACCAGTGAAAGCCTATATGATTCTTAAGCTTTAGTGGTAAGGATATTCTAGACAATCAATTTAGTAATCCAATATGCAAATTATCCAACAAAGTAGATAGAAGTATTCTAATTCATTGCAAAATTAAACATTTTGTTTTTTGTTTTTTTAAACCATTTTGCAACTTCTCAACTCCTAATTCATTTAAGCATATTCATTTTACATTCTTAGTAAAAATGATGTTCTTAAAAAGGTAATTAGGCTATCAATTCAAAATATTTAATTTCCTTCTTGTAAAAAGAAATTTTTAAAATGTTTGCCTTCCCTTCATTATTTCACAGTCATTTTAAAACAACTTCTCATCTCTTTAACTACTTTGGGCATAAAAAAAAGAAAACATATTCATCTTCATTCATACTCTATTTCAAGTCAGAGCTCTCCTTCCTGATCTGCTAACAACTCGAATCAAGGCCAGCTGTTATCCTTGGGGTACAATATAAGTAAACAAACACAATTCAAATAAAACAGAATTACCTGCAGGAAATAACGGTTCTAATACCAGCAATAAACAACTCAATTTCAAGTTCGTCCAGTCTTCAAATGCTTATTTTGAACTTTTATTCTTAACAGATCTCTGTAAATGGCCATATCGTCAAGAGCTGGGCCTCTCTGAGAAGAGTCCATATTGCTCTTCCCATTTGCCCCATTTTCCCTGAACTTGAGCGTGTGTCCAGAAGCGCCCGCTCCTGCCTTGCTCTATTCCCGATCTCCCTCGTGCATTCCTCAGCACTCCACAGTCTCTCTCACCTGTACCTCCTCAAGGTCACTCATAAATGGACAATCTCAGTTGACTTAGAGAATCAGGCAAGAGTTGCAGATGCCTCTGGGGGTGTCTCCTCAGTTCACATCCGTTGCCTCAGAGACCCTGCACATATCTAGACTCTGCTTGGTAACAGGCCACTCTCTCATCACAGGGCTGGGCAAAGAGCCCAGGCTGAGGCAGCCATAGCCCTTTAGCCTGCAACGATTGCTTCAGTTGGGCACATGAAATGATACTAGCAAGGAAACCCTTCTTCCTTCTCTGGTTTTCTGCTAAAAGGATATAAGCCCTGAACCCTGCATCGTTGTTTCCTGACACATTTATAGCAAAAGGAAATGAGAAAAGTAGGTGTCAGAGATCAGAAGATAATCTTGTGGATCACTCCTATGATCCATTTCCCCTAGAGGATGGTCCCCTTCCTTCTGTGGGTAAAAAATAATAATAATAAATCCCCCCCTTTGAGCTTAAATGGGATTTAGTTGGATGTGTATCTCTTGCAAAAGTAATCTTGACATATAGAAAGGGTGAGATTCTGGGAATAAAGTTGAGCATAAGATTTAGGCACACTGGCATGTGGGACAAACTGGCAATTTACCCCTTTGAGGGGTTTGCAGAGGTGGTGGTAGTAACTGGAGAGGGAAAGAGAGTGCAAGGATGAGAGAAGGAAAGTCCAAAACTTGGGATGTTGTAAGTAAAATTGGTCAAGCAATCTCCAGATCTCCATGAATCAGAGGAACTGCAGAAGCCCGAGACAGGTAAGAGATAGGTGGCAGCAGATGTCTCGGATTTGATCTTTGGGAACTGGGCTGCCAGGTAGTGACTTGGCATGGGAAAATGAGCCATGAGTAATCAGGAGCTGGTACACCAGAATCCTAGTAGGCTCAAACAAAACACCCACTTATACAGATTCCTTCAGCCATTATAGTCACTCTACTAGGGGGTCTGATTGCCCCCAGAATCTGGGCGGAACAAAACAAGTTGCAAGGACAGGTATCTATAACCTCCACCACTCTCCTCCCTACAACTGTCAGTTGCTAATCTCTTTTTGCAGGCTTAATTTTAAGTCATACCCCCGGGTGTAATTTTTGCCACTTCTTGACAGATGTGAGACTCGTTCTCTCTAGTCAGTTCCCAGATTCCAAATATTTGTTTGTGTGAGCTGGAAAAGTAATTCTTCAAAATGTACACGAGCTTTAGTAGCTTTCTGAGGGCTAAAACCCAACCACAAAGGAAACTGATGCTATGGGAAAATGGACTTTGAGCTGAGACTCTAGACTCCAAGCATATATCTCCCCACCCAGCTTCAAGCCTAAAGCCATAGCTGCTGCAGAGAGAACATGACAAGATGCAGAATAATCCCTTCCCTACTTTGCTTCCCTAACAGCCAATGAAAAGCTTTGAATGTTCTGGTTATCTACTGCTCTTTAACAAGCCACCCCCAAAATTAGCGACCATGAGTTAAATATGAATAAAAACCACTCTGCTAATCCTCATGATTCTGGCGGTCAGAAGTTAGGGTAAGGTTCTGCTGAGCAATTCTTATGCTCACTTGAAGTCTACTGGGGTCACTTGTGCCTGGTAGCTTGGTTCCTTACATTCTGGAAGATCCCTGAGGGCTTCACTCACATGTCTGAAACCTCAGCAAGAATAGCTGCAAGGCTGGACTCAGCTGGGCCCCTCTCCCTCTCCATGAAGTCCCTGGGGTCTCTGAGGCCCTCGTTACAATCCCTCCAATAGGGCAATTGGACTCCTCACCTGACACCTCAGGATTCCCAAAGAATAAAGTAGGAGCTGCCTCTCCTTTCAGATGTTAAGTCCAAACTGGCCGAGCATCTCTTCTATCATATTCTATTTGCCAAACTGACAGAGGCCAGCCCGGATTCAAAGGGAGAGGAAACAGAGCTTCACCTCTTCTCGGGAAGAACACAAAAGAATTTTCAGCCATTCATAACCCACCACAGTGTTCTAGGGCTCGTAAAAGGGCTATGCCCTCAACTTTGAGGTCTTTCCTTGTTTTCATGTTCAAACTATTATACTTTTAAAATCCACTGATACAAATTTCTTCAGGCGAGTTCCTTAAGCCTTTATTTATGCATTACTCACTGGGAAAGAATAATGTGCCAGGAACAGTGCCATGCCCTGAGAATACAAAGATAAGCAAAGCAGACAGATCATTTCTGCTCTTATGCAGATTACATTCTGATAGATAACATAAGAAAGTAAAAGGCAATCACTGTACCCTCTGACAAGTTCTATGAAAGGGTATTTGAGCATGGAACATGTTCTAGAAGAGATGATATTAAAGGGTGACCTAAAAGATGAGTAGGAGCTAGCCAGACCAAGGGAGGAAGAGTATTCAAGGCAGAGAGAAAACTTTGCAAAGTACTGAAGTTTTTATAAACAGCACGGTGTCATTCTGCTTCAAGGATAAAGTTGAAAATAGGTAAAGGGGTACAGAGTATATAAAGAAAGAAGTGGTGGAAAGAGAAGGCTGGGGAAGTAATCAGGAGACAAATCAAGAGCTTTATTATCACTTCAAGAAATCAGGACTTTATGCTTAATATGGGAACCTAAGGCTGATGGAGAACTGAAGGATTTAAGCAGACAAAAGGCAAAATTAGATTTGTGTTTCTAATAGATTGCCGGGCTACAATAAGAGGAAGGCATTGGATGACAGTAAACCTGGAGGCAAGGAAACCATGTAGCAGATTGTGCAATAATATTGGTAAAAGGTCATGGCGGCCTGAATAGGGAAGTGGCAGTAGTTTTAAAAGCTATACAGAAGGTCAAATCAACTGTACTTTGATTGAATGTAGATGGTGAGGGAGATGAAAGAGGAAAGGCTCCATCCAACTAGTGATGAAAGTTTTGGGGAAGCTTGATGATGTCATTCACCAAGGCAGAGAGCACAGGAGGAGGCTCAGGTTTGGAGATGGGAGGGAGTGTACTTTGAATGCACTGACTTTGAGGTACCAATGAGACATCCACATAGAGATGCAGAGATGTCCTGCATGGGGTGAGAAGAAACCCTTCAAAGGAGGCTAAAAGGGCATGGCCAGAGTTAAAGGAAAGGCTAATGACACAGAAACCAACAAGAGTCAACGTTCAAAAAAGAGTGAGTGGACATATATATACTACCAACTGTAAAATAGATAGCCAGTGGGAAGTTGTTGTGTAACAAAGGGAGTCCAACTCGAGGATGGAAGACGCCTTAGAGGACTGGGACGGGGAGGGTGGGGGGGACTCGAGGGAAGGTGGGGGGGAGGCAAGGGAGGGAGGGAATACGGGAATATGTGTATAAAAACAGATGATTGAACTTGGTGTACCCCCCAAAAATTAAAAAAAATAAAGAGAGTGAGTGGAGTGATGGATAGTTTCAATTGCAATCCCCGTGCTCCAGACACGGAGCTGGAAAATGGAACCCCAAAATGACTAAGACATTCTTCCTGCCCTTGAAAACATTGTGCTGTTTCCCTGCGTCTGATCCATACCTTGGCTCTCTTGGTACTGAGGTTTTTATCTTCTTCTTCACCGTTCTCTTGGAATCTGGAGTTCTGGTCCAAATCCCAGTTTCTATGGCATGGTACCTAGTCATGCTAACCCATTACTTCCTACAGAATATCATTGATGTGGTGCTTGACTTCCCACTGCTAACAATTGTCTAGATTCCTTTCTCTGCTTGATTGGGGTCTGTTGTTTCCATGTCGCTGTTACGATCTGGCTCATTTTACTTCTAACTGAGTGCCGAGACTAACTCTCCTTCCTGCTGCCCCTACCCAGCATGAGTTACCTGTTCTAATACGTATATGGAATGACCATAAACTGGATATTCGTAAGACAGAGATGACCTGTATTCTTAAGGATAAGAGTCCAAGCGGAGTCTCAAGATTTGTTTTCAGCCAACCGTCTTCTCTTCCCTATAACTCTGGCAGTTCTTTTGTGTGTTCCCTTAAGAAAGATACTGTGAAATTTCTTACTTCTTTCAGAGGACATTTATCAGCAGGGTACTGACCCTGCAGTGTCTTTGGACAGACAGGTTTTATTCAGTACTGGAGTTCTCGGCCTTTCCTCCTGTTATATTCTATATGTTAGGCTCCCCGTGGAGTGGGAAAATCAGGGCAGACCATGGAATCCTCTGTTCCTTGGTACTGCGATATCACCTGGCAGATGGAACCTTATGGCTGAGCTTTGGAGGAAGGCACTCTTTCCTGCCATTGGCAGGAATTTAGGGCAGCTTCTTTCTGGCTCATAAAATTGTCCTTTGTAAACACTATAATTTTGTCTGTCTAGTCCTTTCTCAATTTTCCGTGCTAAAAGGAACTGAGCCTTGGCATAGATAATGCACAATAGACTACTCGGATGATAACTGGGGAGCATATTATAATGGATGAATTTTTGTAATAGATGTAATTTTTTTCTATCTCTGCTTTGCCTAGACTACTATTAAATGGGCACACAACAACTGCCGGCAGTTTTATGAGGAGAGGAGAGGGTGTTGAGCAAAAGCTGGGCTACGGTTTTTCAAATTTGTGGTGAAAACTTCACATATAGTTTATAAAGTGCTGATTGTGCATTTAACCCAACAATACATGGGAAATTAAAGTTCAATTCAGCGTACATCAACTATTTCAGAAGAGTAGAGTCACATCATACAGGAAGGTTACCTTCGAAAGAGTATCTTATAAACCCAAATTGCGTGGTCAGAATTACTCTTAAAATTTCTTAAATCTTGGTTATGTTTCACACTTTTGATCTGAGTGTACTTTTAATAAGTTCAGTACAGGAACTTTTTTTTTTTTTTTGTGGAGTTAATATAGATTACTATCCCTCCGGTAATCTAAACTACATTCCAGCACTTGGACTCTCATAGTTGGCTTGAACTTCCAGGTATTGAACAAAAACGGAATCTTTTCTTAAGATTTAAATCTTAGAATAAGATTATCCAGGCAACACACTTGTACAACTTGGCGATACACAGAAGTAAGCAATCAGTGGGAGAGCAGGAGGGCCCCGAATACGGCTCCAATCCAGGAGACATGCACAGGGGTTTCTTCTGCCATGAGAACACAGCTCAAGGTTCTCACCAAGCCCAGTCTTGGAGCTTTTCACTGGATGGAGGGGTAATCATAGCTATGCCTCTGCTTGCTGGTCAAGGAATGGCCTGTATCAAGAAGTTAGCACAGAGTTCAAAGTGCTTGTCGTACACAGTTGGAAACAATTGGCAGTTAAATGACCCTCATTTGAACTGAGACATGGTCTACATGATACACACAATTTTCTGAAAGAATGGAACGGCCTCCATAGTTGCCCTAAACATGTCACGTTCTGATGAGATGCAGCACAACCGTAGAAGGAGCGAGTCTGGGTCTCATTCGCAGCTTGAGTGAAGTTTGAGATATTCACAGAAGTGAATATCTCTTCTGTGGTAGGTGGTGGAAAAGAAAAATATGCTACATTTCAGAGAAGCTCCTCCTTATTCCAGATTCACCATAGATCCCCGTGACTACAGCAGTATCATATGACTGCTTCTCCTGAACTCAGAGTCCTTAAATTTCAGTGCAACTGTAATTGTCTACCTCTTGAATCCTGAACTTCCTTCACTCCATCCCTTCTAGGTGCCTGTAGACGCTTCTCTTCGATCCCTTATGCTTTGATTACTCCTACTCCTAACCGTCTCTTTTTGGCCTCTGCTATTTTTTTTAATGGTTGCATTTCCTCAAATGCTCAGGGCCATTAACCATAGGGATCTTCAATGAAATTTCCTCACTGGTTCTCTCTTAATCTATAAGCTACAGTTTGATTTTTCTGCCAAGAAGAAGAAGAATGAAACTCAACAGGAAGCTCATTTGTCCAAAAGCAGAGCATCTGACAAACTCTGGCCTTGCTTTTTCTGGAAATGTCAGATCTCTGAAGATAGAGAACTCTTTAAAAGGTTGTTCTAAATAGCTATCTTCTTTTTACCTACTCCTAATCCCACTACAACTCAGCAGCCTAAAATGAGGTAATGCCATTTATAATGGTAAATGACATTAAATTCCAAATCCTCTGTTTTCTCTTTATTTTGCCCTGCTTTATCGTTCAGGATCTGCATAATCAACCAACCATATCAATCACTCCTCTCTCTACAATTCGATGGCCGCCATAGATGAGCCACACAATCTCACATTTTGTTAAACTGCCCTCCACTGCCCTTGGACTACCTCCTGTGTCTCTCTGTCTGAACTTCCCATCTAATCAGCCGCTAGAAGTGCCTGCCTCTGCTGTCCCCCTGCCCTCCCTCCAAGTGCTTACATAAGCAAGCAGGGTCAGTAGGTCCGTCCCTGAAGTTAACAATTGAATTGCTTTGTTTTCTTCAGAACACTTCCTAATTACCTAGCCTGCCTACAATAGATAGGACAGCCATTCTCTAAAACAGCCACCCTATGAGCCCACTTAGATTTACTCTTTAACTTGACTGTCCAGCCTCTTTACCCTCTGCAAAAACCCTCCACATTTTGCTTATTTTGATGCCCAGGAACCTACTTCATTCACTCCTTATTCACCTGGCTTGTACTCCTTCTTTAAGATGGAGACTCTTGGGGTTCCCATTCAAGATGGCAATGTAGGCAGAGTCTGGGCTCACCTCTTGCCAAGGACACACATAATCTGCAGCTAAATATGCAACAACGTCCTCTGAAAAAAACCTGAAAAACCATCTGATTCTACATATCAGGCAAATGACACAAGGTCCACATGGAAGTGGGTAGGAGAAGCTAGGACACAATATCCCCATAAACTCCATCCCAGCACTGAGACCTACCATCAGGGGGAAACTCAGAACCTAGAGTTTCTCCCTGAGGAGCAAAGGGTTTGAACCCTACATCGGACACTCCAAACTTTAAGACCTGCACCTGAGAGAAGAGCCCCCAAACATCTAGCTTGAGAATCAACGGGGCTCATGTTCGTGAGACGCAAGACTGTAGTGATCTGAGAAACAGCTCTCAGGGCCTCCGCACTTGGACTCACACACCCCAGGGCCAGCACAGAGGTACCCAGACTTTGTGTGAAAGAAGCTCATTTGCAATCTTAAAGCCTCAGTCTGAGTGGTAGGCATCTAACTCAGTACACATCTAGGGTCCTGCTGGCTGGCAGGTACATTCTTCCTCTGCCTTGCTCTAGCTGGTAGGTGCCATATATTTTTTAACACTGGCTTTTCTTTCTTTTTTCCTGCAGATGACATCTATATGCTCTCCTTCTGCCTCATTCCAGCTGGTGGGTACCAACGTTGTACCCTCTCTCTGCCCACTCCGAAGTACCATTGTCTCCTACAGGGGAGCTTTTATGCATGCCTCTTGATCTCCTGGCTCTAGAAGCCAGGGGAGCTTGTGATCCTGGGTCCCGTGGGATGATAACAATCGGAGAGTCAGTTCTTAGCGGGCTACCACCCCCAGAGCACTGCACAGATAGCAGACAAACACACCACCAGTCTGTCTGTGAAAGAGGCCTGTTTGCTTGCCTTGGAAATTCAGCCTAAGGGACAGACTTCTGGTCTGACACACAACTAGTGTCCTACGGGGGTGCTCTCAGGAATGAAGGGTCTGCCTCTGGTACCTCACTGTCAGTTATTGGCCCCTGGCTCTGGTAGGGCTTTGGGGGGAGTAAAACCTCCACTGGGGTTATTTCCTTTGGCATAGGGCAATCCTCCAGAGAATTCTCCTAAGGCGATCCTCATAACAGCTGGTGGGTAAGTGCACCCCCTGCGAAGGAGACCTGATCGGGGCCCAACAGCCTCCACTACAGCATAAATTCACAACAGGGCACTATTTCCCCAAGAGGGTGATATTAGTTCTTAGAGGGTACGGGAAGGGGAAATCTCAGACACTACAATGGCTTATGTCTCTCCAAAAGGCCACGGTATATAAACAAATGTATAGTATATCCATGGTATTAAAAATTTCATGGGCAGAGAAACAATTAGGGAAAAAAACATCCGAAAGGTTCCTTAGAGGGGCCATGATGAAAAAACAAGCCGGTTTAGAAACATGCATTACAGAGTGAGATTACACAAATAGATTAATTTGTTCTCTGAAGTCCTAAGCCACTGATTACTGCATCAATTAATTGTACACATGTTCATTGCTCATTTTCTATTCCCCTCAGTGTATAGAACAGGAATACTTAATAGTAGTCGTTCCCTATTTGTGGAACTTCAACTGTGATACAGTGTCAGCAGCTGCCCCAGGTTGTGGGGAAATTCCTATCAGAATCCGTTTAGTTCCCCCTTGATTAGAAGGTGAGATTTTTCCCTTATCCCCTTATCTCCATCCAAAATGTTTCAGTTCAAAACCCTCAGTTCAGGGGGTTAAATATATCCTATGTCGATGAGAGACCCACCAACTCCATCCATTCTACTCCACTTCCTGGTCCTAAAAGAAGGTCTTTCTTCCCCTTCCATTTCCTCTGCATCTTTTTCTCTAGTTTCATTAACTGCTCCCCCCACCCCCACCCCTTCCCCTCTTTTCTACCAGCTTCTAGTGTTAACTAGTCTTTCAAATCTGAAAACTGGCTCTGCAAACTTGTGTTTTCTGGTTATTAAGCTACTTGCTTCAGCTCTAAGCCCACCTTTCTACACTCTGCTTGAAGATGCTGCCTCTGGGATGCTGAACCACATCTCACCTTTGCTAGATGGCTCCCAGCTTGGTTCTGGCAAAAAGGACTCCACCAACTAAAGGGATACTGATGACAGGCAGAGGGAGAAGGGACATGCTCCTTTCTCTTTTTTTTTTAGGACTTGCATTGAGATATAATTGACATACAAGAACTGCATATATTTAAAGTGTACAATTTGATATTTTTTCTTATTAGTAATGTATATTTGGCAATCCCCATCTCCCAATTCGTCCCACCCCAACATCCCCGCTTCCCCCCCTTGGTGTCCATATGTTTGTTCTCTACATCTGTGTCTTTATTTCTGCCTTGCAAACCAGTCGATCTGTACCATTTTTCTATATTCCGCATATATGTGTTAATATATGACATTTGTTTTTCTCTTTCTGACTGACTTCACTCTGTATGACGGTCTCTAGGTCCATCCATGTCTCTACAAATATCCCAATTTTGCTCCCTTTTTGTTTTTCGAGGAACCTCCATACTGTTCTCCGTAGTGGCTGTATCATTTTACATTCCCATCAACAGTGCAAGAGGGTTCCCTTCTCTCCACACCCTCTCCAGCACTTACTATTTGCAGTTTTTCTGATGATGCCCGTTCTAACCAGTGTAAGGTGATACCTCATTGTGGTTTTGATTTGCATTTCTCTAATAACTAGTGATCACGCTCCTTTCTGAGTACTTGCTGAACCTGTCACTCTCCCCTCAGCAACAGCCTGTCATCTGGGCAGTGGCAGGTGATTCTGGTTTCCTGTATTTTTTCACGCCCACATAAGTGGGCTCATTGTGCCCTGAAACACCAGAAGACTGCCCAGCACCACCTCCACATCAGTGTGGCTCCCAGCTCTGTGACACTCCTTTGCCAAGGACAAGGTCCAACCACTTCCTATGTCCCTCCTGTAGTTACTAGATCTATGTCACCTCAGTGCTTCTTTCTTGCCCTTTCAGTTCTCCAATTCCTTATAGTAAATCCTTTCTATTAAAATAGCTGGAGTAACTTCTGTTTTCCTGACTAGACTCCGGGTTCTGAATGTTAACATGTTGCCTTTGGTCCACCACTTCTCTGATTCTTTATTGTTGCTTTATTAAAACTGGGGAAAAATGGGAAAGCTGCCTTCACCGTACGTCAGAGAGAAAGCCACTGAGAAGGGAAATACACAGCAACGGAATAGAAGCATACTTTGAGATCCAGACCACAGAATTATGTGCAAGTCCCCCCCAACACCCTCCCACCAGTACCTGTGAATGTGACATCGCTTGGAAATAAGGTCTTTGCAGATGTAATCAAGTTAATATTGATGTCATACTAGATTAGGGTGGGCCCTAATTTAATGACGTATCCTTATAACAAGAGGGTAACAGGGACACAGAGACAGACAAGTAGAAATGGCCATGTGATAACCAAGGCAGAGGAAAGTGATGAGTCTACAAGTCCAGGAATGCAAAGGATTGCCAGTAACCACCAGAAGCTAGGAAACGGGGAAGTATCCTCCCTTAGAGCCTTCAGAGAGAGCACAGCCTTGCCGACATCTTGATTTCAGACTTCCAGCTTTCAGAACTCTGAAAGAATACATTGCTGCTAGCAAAAGAAACCATAAACAAGACTAAAAGGCAAACCTCAGAATGGGAAAAAATAGTTGCCTATGAAACAACAGACAAAGGATTAACCCTCAAAATATACAAGCAGCTCATGAAGCTTAATACCAAAAAAGCAAATAACCCAATCCACAAATGGGTGGAAGACCTAAATAGACATTTCTCCAAAGAAGACATACAGATGGCCAACAACACATGAAAAGATGCTCAACATCACTAATCATCAGAGAAATGCAAGTCAAAGCCACAATGAGGTATCACCTCACACCAATCAGAATGGCCATCATCACAAAATCTGGAAACAACAAATGTTGGAGAGGGTGTGGAGAAAAGGGAACTCTCCTGCACTGTTGGTGGGACTGTAAGTTGGTACAGCCACTATGGAAAACAATTTGGAGGTTCCTTCAAAAACTACAAATAGAACTACCATATGATCCAGTAATCCCACTCCTGGGCATATACCCAGAGAAAACCATAATCCCAAAAGAAACTTGTACCATAATGTTTATTGCAGCACTCTTTACAATAGCCAGGACATGGAAGCAACCTAAATGCCCATCAACAAATGAATGGATAAAGAAGATGTGGCATATATATACAATGGAATATTACTCAGCTATAAAAAGGGATGAGATGGAGCTATATGTCATGAGGTGGATAGACCTAGAGTCTGTCATACAGAGTGAAGTAAGTCAGAAAGAGAAAGACAAATATTGTATGCTGACTCACATATATGGAATCTAAAACTGGTACTGATGAACTCAGTGACAAGAACAAGGATGCAGATACAGAGAATGGATTGGAGAACTCGAGGTTTGAGAGGGGGCGGGGGGTGAAGGGGAAGCTGAGACGAAGCGAGAGAGTAGCACAGACATATATATACTACCAACTGTAAAACAGATAGTCAGTGGGAAGTTGTTGTATAACAAAGGGAGTCCAACTCGAGGATGGAAGATGCCTTAGAGGACTGGGGCGGGGAGGGTGGGGGGGACTCGAGGGGGGGTAGTCAAGAAAGGGAGGGAATACGGAGATATGTGTATAAAAACAATTGATTGAACTTGGTGTACCCCCCAAAAAAAATAAATAAATAAAATTTAAAAAAAAAAAGAATACATTGCTGCTATATTTAGCTGCCAGGTTTGTTGTAATTTGTTACATCAGCTCTAGGAAACTAATACAATTTTTTTAAGCAATAAATCATTTATCTCTTATTTATGTGTGTGGTTTCAGTATATCTATGCAAATAAGCCCTTTCTTTAATTTAAGAAACAATTTCCACTTAAACAGAAATGACAGTGAAACTAATATTAATGCCTGTCTCCTAGTTCTGAGTGAATGATTCCTAAGCATTATAACACTTAAATATAGGCCTTTTTGGCCTAAGTTTTTTATACCCTGGCATCAGGCTCTTGGGTAATTCCTTAAGCATAAATACTGAAAACGCACTTAACTATTTCTCTATTTACAGACCAAAAGGACAATACAATGTTTTACTTATACAGGCAAACAGACACAAATAAGCCGTTTTTAGACTTTGCCAACTACTTATATATCTTTTTTAAAGACATTAGAAAATCATAATTAATATGCCAATGACCTCCTGTTAAATTATTACTCTTCCTTACCTAATGGACCCTTTGGCAATAAGATAAGAAGAATTTTGACTTTAAATGCCAGAGAGAAACATTTTCCCAAAGTAATTTGCCACTGCTAATTGATGGCAAAACTTTGAGAATTTTCTACCATTTCAGTTGAACTTCAAATAACTAAAGGCTGATGACTGGGATTTCCCTGGTGGTGCAGTGGTTGGGAGTCCGCCTGCCAATGGAGGGGACAAGGGTGTGAGCCCTGGTCCAGGAAGATCCCACATGCCACTGAGCAACTAAGCCTGTGCACCAAAGCTATTGAGCCTGCTCTCTAGAGCTCATGAGCCACAATTATTGAGCCTATGGGCCTCAACTACTGAAGCCCGGGTGCCTAGAGCCTGTGCTCCGCAATAAGAGAAGCCACTGCAATGAGGAGCCCACGCATCACAATGAAGAGTAGCCCCCGCTCGCCACAACTAGAGAAAGACCATGCACAGCAACGAAGACCCAATGCAGCCAATAAATAAATAAATAAATAAATAAATAAATAAATAAATAAAAGCCAATGCGTGCAATCAGATCCTCATTACACCAGGACAAAAATCTATTCCACTCAGAGCTAGAGACTGTCACACAGAGAGAAGTAAGCCAGAAAGAGAAAAACAAATACCGTATGCTAACTCATATATATGGAATATAAAAAAATGGTTCTGATGAATCCAGTGACAGGGCAAGAGTAAAGATGGAGATGTAGAGAACCGACTTGAGGACATGGGGTTGAGAGGGGGTGAAGGGGAAGCTGGGACGAAGCGAGAGAGTAGCATTGACATGTATACACTACCGAATGTAAAATAAATAGCTACTGGGAAGTTGCTGTATAACATAGGGAGATGAACTCGATGATGGGTGATGACTTAGAGGGCTGGGATAGGGAGGGTGGGAAGGAGGGAGGGCATATGGGGATATATGTATAAATACAGCTGATTCACTTGGTGTACAGAAAAAAACTGGCACAACAGTGTAAATCAATTATATTCCAATAAAAAGCTTTAAAAAATGTATTCCACTCAGCATTGAGTCCATTAGGAGGTCACACCCCGCCCACCTCCCCAGACCAGTTTTTCCCAGCCGCAATTCCATGGACTCTGGTTTCCAGCCCTTGTACGAGCTGAATTGCTGAAGTATCACCGCCTCTGTTCTTCCACTAGATCTATAAGCAAATCTGCCAGAATAGCAGACTAACAACACTGCCCGTGAAGACCATGGCAAACCCTCTTTGTCCTGGGAAACATCCTAGGATTGATTTTCTTTTAAATAGTTATATTTCCTCCCATATTCTCTTTATCACTCTCATTAAAGTCATGGCTAAAATCTGCCAAAACATTCAAGTAGAAGTCAAAGGTGTCTCAACTCTTTGTCACCTCAGCCCTCCCCTGCTGTCTACCCTCACCCTCGGTGTTCTCCAAGCCCCCCAGAGAGGAAGGCAGCTCATCTTTCTTTACGTTTCTCCATTTCACTCCTTGGTTTTGTTCTTTCCCTTTTAGTGATGAAGAAGCACCACTGTATAGTAACTAAGCACAGAGGCTTTGACGTAAAATGAAAAAACTTGGGTTCAAATTCTGGCTGTGCCACGTATTAATTGTGTGCCCTCAAGCAAATTATTTCCACTTGTATGAAACCTAGTGTCCTCATCTATAACATAAGAACAGTAGTAATTACTTAGGGTTATTTTTGAGGATTAGTGAAATATATATAAAGTGCTCATCTCTTAATATAATAAGTAACCAAATAAATAGGCACTTGTCTTCCTTGCTTGATGTTTAACCATAATCACATTTAGATTAGACCCAATTAAACTCTGACACATCCTACATTCCAGTCGGGTCTAGCTACTAAATCTCAGAGCAAATAAATACTCCAATTTTGTTCTATTGATTATAGCATATCAGTGCAAAGGTACTGTCAGTACCCGGCAAATGAATGATCATCAAATGCATGGAACAATGAATAATTACAGTAGGCTGAACACCAGCTTTTAAAATACACTGTATCTGTACAAAAGACAAATGATAGGGACATTTTAAATAAATATATCCCGTGAGATCCATAGCCTTTTTCTGTTCGTCTGAGTTGTCAGTGGGTTTTGCTTTGAGTTTCCTTTTTCCTGTGGAACAGTAAGGCTGTTGAAATTTGCTCTGGAAATTGAACCAAGAGAGGCAGACTTTGTTCTTTTTCCTCTGAGAAATGTTGTGGATTACTGTGTTCCATGAATAGTATAATTACTTCCACAATAACAGAAGACTGAACACTCACAGGTGCTGGGTCTTGCATTGCACCCTGTGGGTGAGTCCAGCACTAAAAGCTTTGTGCTCAGTGTCACCAAACACAGGCATCACTGTGTGTCTCACAGTTGCCAACACTTGAGTGTGTTCAGAGAATCAGACTCTCCCAAACATCATGAAACAACCCCTCCTGGATGAGGCTATCCATTTTAGAATATAACTTTCATTACGCCTTTCTCTACCTCATCCACAGACCTGATGAGAACAGCAGGTGTGCAGTACTACAGGACTCTTCTGGAAAAGCACAGCCAGTGCTGAATCTTCACTGTCAAATATCTCCTCTGAACATGCTTTTGAAGGCTTCTTTGGGCTTGCTGGTGTGAGACTGGCTTCTACTTGATCTATGTGCACCCTCCATCTTCCTCGTACACATCTGTCAGGCATTATGTCCCCTTTGCAGTGATCAGAGAGAAGCAGTACTCCAATAGTCTTGACCTAAGCAAATGAAGGAGGCAGTTGTCACTAACTCAGATGTGGAAGAATGCCTAAGAAGCAGGCTTCAGGAGGAAAGTGCGGGCACTTAGGGTAGGAATTCAGTTTTCACCATATTATGTTTCAAACATCTATTATTCATCCACGTAGAGATGTCAAGTAAACAGTTCAATATGAGACTAGAGTTCCCAGACGTGGTTGGGACTAGAGACTCACTTGTGGTAGTTATCAGCATGTAGATGGTATTTGAAGCCATAAGACCAGATGCAATGACCAGAGGAGTTAGGACAGAAGAAAAAGAAAGAAAGACAAAGAACTAAATTTTTGTGGCAATTCAGTATGAATAAGATGTAGAGGAGATGAGAAGGGATAAGTAATTAGTATGTTTTTATTCAGTTCATTTGCATCTCCAGGTAAAATATTCTCAGGTTGTCTAAATCACTTTCGTGGGAAATGTTCACCCAAACCGAGTACCATGTTTCACTTTCCTAGTGAGAAGTAAACGAACTTAGTATGCCAGATGGAATAGAGCAAGTCATGGCATGAACTGTACAGAGGAAAGAGGGACCAGTACATCTTATAATTTGCATCCCAGAATTGTATTACTGAAGACCATGTTTCTTATTTTCTTTAGAAAGCAAGTCATTTAAAACCTCTAACTCTTCATACCTAATCACCTTAGGTTCCATTCTCCTAAAAAATATACATACCAGGCAGAATTCTTGAACCCAAAAGCAGTAATTTACCCTTTTTGCCTATAGATTTCACATTGTTGGATTTTGCTCCTTATTTGTCAAACAAGATATTTTTGAACCCAGGGCAAAATATTCACTGCACCACATTTTCTTAGCTTTGTGTTACTCCATACTTGAAAACCATGCCTTCTGTATCCACCCATTTCCCTTTCTCCAGGCAACATTATATTTCTCATCAGAAATTTTCAAGATCTTAAAAAATTCTACAATATGAATTAACACTATTACTATAAGCAAAATTTTCTTATTTAAAGACATTACTGTGCTGTTCTCAGCAGAAAAATAAGAACTATTGATGCTGAATAGACTTGCTTGCCAATGAAATGTTTGTAGCAGTCAGAAATGCCAGATGAACAACTTTGATTAAAATATCAGAAATTTTAGTTACTCAACAGAGTTTATTACCTTTTTCTATATTAATTTTTCTCTTATTAAAGTTATACATGAACAAAGTAATTTTTAAATGTAATTGAAACATTTTTGTATCTTTAATGAGGTACAGTTGGCAAATAAAATTGTATGTATAAGGTATACGAAGTGATAATTTGGTATATACGTACATTGTGAAATGATTACCTCCCTGAAGCTAACCAATATATCTAACATTTTTCTGTATTTGTGTGTGGTGAAAGCAGATAAAGCTACTCTCTTAGCAAATGTGAAGTATGCAATACAGTATCGTTAACTATAGTTACCATGGTGTACATCAGATCTTTAGAACTAGTTCATCTGGCATAACTGAACTTTGTACTCTTTGACCAATATCTCCCCATTTACCCCACCCCCAGTCCCTGGCAACCACTTTTCTACTCTTTGCTTTTATGAGTTCTTTTCTTTTTAAATTCCACATACAAGCAAGATCATGTACTTTTATTTCTAGGGAAAACATAATCTCTTAGAAGAAAAATGTGATGATAATGCTAACTAGCTACTCTCAGCAACTTTCACAAATACAAGACTATATTTTAACCATAGTCACCCTGCTACACATTAGCTCTTCAGCCCTTATTCTTCTCATACCTGCAAGTCTATATCCTTTGACCTACATCTCCCCCTTTCCTGCTCTCCCCAGTCTCTGGTAACCATCTTTCTACTTTCTGTTTCTATAAAATTGGAATTTTTTGTTTGTTTCCTATGTGACACCACACCGTATTTTTCTTTCTCTTGTCTGGTTTATTTAACTTAGCATGAAGCCCTCGAGGTTCATCCATGTCCTTGCAAGTGGAAGGTATATATTCAAAAGAATTGAAATCATGGTCTTGAAGTGATATCTGCACTCCCATGTTATTGAAGCGTTTTCTCCTTCTTTTAAGCTATTTGAAAATTTCTCTTTTTTTTTTTTCTCACGAAATGGGCAGTACTAAACAGGATTATAAAATTCCTCTTTAAAAAGGGAGATATCATACTAATAATTTAAACAACTCCAATCAGATGAATTTAATAGTCTCTAACAAGAACCACTAAAACCTTTTCAATTCATAGTGAGAAAGTCGCCAAATTATATCAGATGTAAACTGGGGCCTCTCTAGGAAGAAATACTTTAAGAAATGTCTAATATTTTATATTAGCACCATTATAAAGATTGAGAAGTTATTTTCACACACTATTTTTATTGAATTATCTTCAAAAAGCTCTTCCATTAGCAGTTTATTTCCTCTGATATGAATTATGTAATGACTCTCCGTTAATGCTCTGGCGTCCAGGGAGTACTACCTACACACTCTTAGACACATGAAGAGAAGCAGGATGTGCGTGTGCATCTTTGATTCCAGAAAACCTTACTTCTCACTCAACTTAGGAATCAAGTAAAAGCCCCCGATTTCCAACCCATTCTCCCATGGATGGTCACAACGACAATCAAAGGCTTGGAAAGTCTTCGCTCTTCGTAAGTGAGATATCCTGTGAAAAATGTCTCAAACTGAAATATTTTGGTAAAGACAATCCTATTCTCATTGTCCAAAGAACACTGCCGTGGATCTTCTACTAAAGTGAAGAGTTCGTTTAGAATGAAAGAGTAGAAATGTTTCCCAGGACCCTTCAGCCTTGGAGGGAAAGCAGGTGCCGACGTGCCACCACGGGATGCTCACCCTTCCCCCACAGTTGTGTCAGCGCATGACCCCACCTGCTTATGAACACTCTGGGGGGCTTCTGTGCTTTTGATGATTGGATTCTTACCTACACAGTTTGAAACTAATCATCTTCCTCCTCTCGCCTCCCATCCAGACTCCAGAATCTTTGTGGTGAGATCTTTCCACTAACTGGAACAATGCCACCTTTGCTTGCTGAAGGTTCAAAAATGAATACCTGCCAATGCACTGCCTCAACCCACAGAAGCCTTCATATGCTACTGAGACACCACGGAGAGCTTCTGAAAGGGGAGCCCTTGTCTAGCTCCTTTGCTCCGGATGGCAGCTGGTCCAATCAGTAGTTTCAACCTACTATGTCTGTTCTATATTTGAATATTCAACAGCAGTAAGCCCTGTCAAAGTCTCCTTCTCCCATTTGGGCTAAATTCTTAACATAAGCTACAAAGCTATACTGCCTTGGGTTCATGAGCTCTTGATAATTCACTGAGATCATTACAAAATAGCTTTAAAAACAATTCAAAGTCACCCTCACTCTAAGACTGGGGTCCAAACCCTTGGAAGGGAGGCATTGCTGGGTGGGAGGACAATTTTCATGAGAGACTCTGTGTTGTATTCAAATTACCCTTCCTCTCCAATCCTGTGGCATGATTCTTTTTATAACCTTTGAGTCTCTAGCAGTTTCCTTAAGATGTGTGCTTTCCCAGGAAACCACAGCATCATTCACAAATATGGGTACTCTATAGAAGTCTATACGTGGTTGGGCATGCATAAGAGGTAAAGAACACACTGCTGAAGCTCAAGGTGGGGTTCTTGGTATACAAGACATTATCTCCTAACGTATTTGGTTAGACAATATGAGGTATTCACCACCCTGAAGCTACGCATGTGGGGGGGGGGTGTCATTAGAGTTATTTAAACAATAAGTGTGGAGGGACTGGATTTTAAGATATTACTTAATTGACTGGATTTTGTATTTCAAATGTTGCATTACAGCTTTATTCTTGCCCTGAACTGGATTATTAAATATAAGAAATAACCTTGAGCTTTCAACTGAGAGTGTCTCATTGCCCACAGACGAAGGATAAATCAGGACAGTTTTAATCACGCTGAGATGATTAAATCTCTTTGAATTCTCTACAGTTCTGCGTGACTCCACTGACAGTGACAAATGAAAGTGGTCTTCACACACCAGTGGCCTGTGCACCATCCTAACTGGGACATATTTCGTATGAAGGAAGGAAAGAAGTAGGGTGTCCTCATGATTCTGTATTAGCAAGTTTTTTATATGGGGGTTAGGGGGATTTTTTGTCTTTTTTTTTTTCTCTTGAGCTACAATTGATAACAGAAAAGAAAAAAGAAGTACGTGACTGAGCACAGGTTCTTCGGATTTGCGTGCCAATTGTTCTTTGCTATTTCTTTCTCCTAAAATTGAGTTTTATGTTAATATTAAAGAAAGTTGGACATGGTGGCTCAGAGGGAGTTTCAGGTTGTTAGGGAAAACTGTCTCATGGAAGAGAACTGATACCAAAATGGTATTTATGCAGTATTCTGAAATGATTGTGACATTTGAGAAAAGCAGTTAAACATGACCTTCGCCAGGAGTCATAAGATTATACCATTTTCAAGAGAAGTAAAAGGACATTAATTACATCAAGCTTTCTTTTAGACTGCATTTTCAAATTCTATCTACTGACTAGCATTTCAATTTATGAGATAGCTGGACTTTGTATCCTGAAATGTTGGTCAGTCCAGGTACAGAAATTGTTACAGTGATTTCTACTACAGACACTAAAATGATGGCACCCGGCAGTTCAAGGAAATGAAAAGCTATTTACCTGATGAATAGCAAGACAATAGGTGAACCGGGATGTGCAATTCTCCTTTTCTCCTAAGTGACTCTTGGGATCTATAGTATGAGACTAACTTAAAATTGAATGTGTCTCCTAATCAGGTCCTTCCAGCATTTCGGGAGCTAACATTCAAGAAAGAACTAGAGGCAGGGCGCTCAATGAGGTAGGTAATATTATAACATTCTCAATACTCCTTGCAGCAAAAGCCTGATTTCTTCAAAATTACTTTGGGAAAAAAAGTGATTCCTCATCTTGTGACAACATGGAGTCTAGCACTTTATTTTCAAAACCATTAATAACATAACCTTATGAAACTGGTGATGTTATTAATGGTTAGGAAAAGGCATGAAGAACAGCGATCTAAGAAACATGTCAACACACACAAAAAATGTTTAGATGAATATGTCTAACTTATGTCATATTTTAAACCTGAGCTCAGAACTTAATAATGCTCTGGTCAATTACGTCTAGGATTCTCAATCCCAAATAGCTCTTTTCAACTGAGGTCATTTGCTCCTTAACCCTTGGGTATATTAACATGGTCTAAATAGTAGCTGAGCAGTCTAAGCATGTCTGAGGGTCACCAGAGACCGTAATCTCATAGAGAAATCAATTTTCTTTCCTGTTTTGATCTCATTCTACTTTCTTGTCTCCTTGCCATGCACAGGAGCCAGATTCTGAGGATGGAAATTTCCTGAGCCAAGTTGGCAAAAAGGATACCTGAAAGGATGAAATCACAAGGCCAGAGTGAGGGGAGTATCTAGAAAGTGGGAGACCCTCAGCATCACTGTAGGCAAGACTCCAACCTCTAGGTATCAACTCTTCAGTTGCAAGTGACAAAAAACCAACTCAGATTACCTGAGTTGGTTTTTTATCAAATGAGCAAATGAGGAATATAGGTTTATGTAACACAAAATCAGAATGGCTCAATCCAATAAGCATTGTCAGCAGGACACTTGTCTGTCTGTATGCTGCCTCCACTTTCCTCTGTTACTCCCTTTTCAGAGAAGCTTCTGTCATGTTGGCAAGTTCCCTGTCAGCAGCTCGATGTTTGCAGCCTCCCAGGTCTGTACCCATGGTCGAGAGAATGACTCAAGTGACACAAAAGGCCAGGAATTAGCTCTGATTGGGAAAAAGCACCTTGGCTTAGGTCCTGTGCTGTTCCTAAACCAAATCTCTACAGACAAAGAAATGTGATGGAACTTCTGTAGCGGTCCAGTGGTTAAGATTCCGCACTTCCATTGCACGGGGCGCAGGTTTGATCCCTGGTCTGGGAACTAAGATCCCACAAGCTATGCAGCATGGCCAAAAAAAAAAAAAGACGAAAAGAAAAAAGAAATATGATTCCCAAATCACCCAGTCTTAGATAACCTGCTGTCTTTGTCCCTGGAGCCAGAGTAGCCTCAGTTCTGTCCACAGCACATAGAGTTAGGAATGGTGTCCCAGGGTAAAGTCACATGACCTTGACCAGGAAAAGAGCCCATATATAGAGAGGCAAAAGCAGTAGCTGTCCCCTAAGCATGATTCTGATGATTTTACCCTGGCTATATGTAATCCACGGAGCTTTATATAAATATGTAAATATACATAGGCTTCATTAGTTCCCGGGTGGGAACTGGATGCTTTAATTTCAGAAAAGCTCTGTAGACGATTCAGTAATCAGCCAGGTAAACCACTACTAAGGTGGTCTCAGCGAATTCATTTTTTAAGTAAGTGTGGTAAAATAATTTAGCAATTCTCAAACTTTCCAGCTCTGAGCCACTTAGTGCGAAAAACACCAAAGCCCACCTACCTACTCACCCACTCATACTTGACTAGCACCAAACACACCTCCCTCATCGAGGTGGTTTCAACAGGATACCACTCAAGAAAATCTGCTTTTTCAAGCATTCTAAACAGGAGTCTGAGCTCTGCCCTACTAACAGTAATGTGCTTGTGAAGGTTTCCAGTGTTCCTTACAACATTTTTTAAGTGTATGGTTAATGGAAAAATTCAGCTTCAGCTAAATATTAAAATATAATAATATATCAAATTCAGGGAACACTTAGCCTCTCCCTTCCTTGACCTTCTTACTGAGCCACTCTCTCCCACAGTTACACCAAGGATCTTGGCATTGCACGAAGCTCTGCTACCCTTAAGCTTATAGAATCATGCACCCCTCTCTGACCAGTCTCCTTTCCTTCTCACTAATTTGTTTGACCATTCCTTACCTTCATGGACCCTCAGATTCATTGATAATTCTGTTCTTGCCCTATCCATTGGCTTCTACCTGTCTTTATGTCCTCCGTACCCAGCTTAGATAGCTTAGATTCCAGTCAGGTTCAGTAACTCTGTGCTCAGTACCTCTCTGTCTTTTCTTTGTCCTTGCCAACCCAAGTCCAAGACTTCCTCCAAGTTTGCACTCAGGCAGCTGAGTTTTTCTAGGGAAAAAAACCCAACATGCAAGATCTATCTGCTCAGAACCCTCCGATGGCTTCTCAGCTCACTGTGATTAAAATCCAAATTCTATCACTTAACTGTGGAATCTGAAAAATAACACAAATGAATCTACATACAAAACAGAAACAGACTCACAGACATAGAAAATAAACTTATCATTACCAAAGGGGAAAGGAAGGGAGGGATAAATTAGGAGT
This sequence comes from Hippopotamus amphibius kiboko, assembly GCF_030028045.1. Lineage (NCBI taxonomy): Eukaryota > Metazoa > Chordata > Mammalia > Artiodactyla > Hippopotamidae > Hippopotamus > Hippopotamus amphibius. The sequence continues at coordinate 36,789,834 of NC_080200.1, read as the reverse complement.
GTGGGGTTAACAGATACACACTACTATGTATGTAAAATAAATAAGCAGCAAGAATTTATTGTATAACACACAATATTTTCAATATCTTGTAATAACCTATAATGGAAAATAATCTGAAAAAAATACATATATATATACATAACTGAATCATCTTACTGTACAGCTGAAACTAACACAATATTTAAAGCAACTGTACTTCAATTTATCCAAATTCCTTTCCATGCTCTAGAACACTTTGTGATTTGGCCCACACTTTCCATTCTGGCCTTTCTCCTCTTCATGTCACTCCAGACACTCTGACCTCATTGCTGATTTTTCTTCCTGCTTCAGGGCATTTGCATTTACCTTTACCAGGAATTTCCTGACCTGAAATACTCTTCTTCCAGATCAGTATCACTCCCTCATTTCATTCATGTCCCTGTTAAAATGTCTCCTTTCCTGACTACCCTGTATAACAGATGTCTTCCATAACTGTCTGTAATTTTTCTGCACAGCATCTATCACTGCCTAATATTATATCTGTGATACACTTATTTAACATTTGACCGTCTTCTTCTCTGAGAATGCATGTTCTATAATGAAACCAATTTTATTTTGTTTGTTGCTATATCCTCAGTACTTAGAACAGTGCTAACACTCAATAAATATTTGTTGAATGAATAAGTAAATGAAGCATGTATAGTTGTACTCTTATAAGTTCCTGGTCACTTATTTCATCCAAACCTCAATACCTGGTAATTCCACTATTTCATCTCATCAGCTCAGTTTCCCACTCTCTATAATGACTATTTCAAAACTCTTCCACTTTCTTTAAACCTCTGACCCCATATCTCAACACACCTACACACACACACACACACACACACACACACTCATATATATACCCCAAGTCCACAGCCACTCTTCACAGCAGACAATCTTATTTGCAACTTTACTGAGAAATAGATGCTCACAGAGAAGAAGCTCCTATACGGCCTATTACAAAACCTACATACCTTACTGTGTATACACATACTTTCCTAATTCCTCTTGTTATAAAAGAAAGGGTGCACTTCCTCCTACCTAAGTCAGTCCCGCTTTCGATTAGACCCTATTTCTTCCTACCGTCTCAGGAATTCTTTTCCAATAGCCCCAAGTCTATTCCATCTTAAAACAAAAAATCAAAATACCCCCTTCAGCCGCATAACCCTCTAAAATCACTCTAACTCTCTCCTCCCCTTCACTATCAAACTTTTAAAAGTAATTTTCTATCCTTGTTGGCTCTTTTCTCACCCATTCCTCAGGCCACTCCAATCTGATTACACACCCACCCCTCACCAGAATGGCTTTTACTAAGGTTACCATTGACCTATTCCCACATTGCTAAAAGACATGGGCATTTTTCAGTCCTGATCCTTAGCTGAATCGCCAGCAGAACTTTGCACTATTAACAACTTTTAAAAGTCCACACTGTTTTCTTGAAATTTACTTGACACCACACCCTCCTAACTTTCCTCTTACCTGTTAGCCAGTCCTCCTCAGTTTCCTTTGGGAACTCAGCCTCCTCTCTCTGGCTTTAAGCATTAGCCTTCCTCAAGATTCAGCCCTGGCCTCCTCTCTTCTTACGCTACTGTTTCTCCTCTGGAAATCTCACTGCCATCCAAGGCTTTATCACTTACAAACCAGTAATGCTCAGGGTTAGACCTCTAGCCCTAACCTCCCTTCTGAGCTCCCAGCTTGATTTTCCAAATTTTTAATGTATTTTCCTCCATTTGATCATCTTAAGGACACCTCAAAATCGACCTGTTCAGAACTGAATTCATCTTCTTTCTTTCCAATCTAGTTGTTCACCCTGTTTCCAGTCTTAGGAAACAGAGTGTCCTGTATCCAATAATGAAAGTGAAAACATGAGGCATTTGCGTGGACGCTGCTTTCCTTAACACTCTCATATAATCTTTCACCACATTTTGCCAGTTCTCCCTCTTAAATATCTAATCTGTTCTCTTCTCCTCTGCCCTTTCTCATCTCAGCCTAAGCTACTGTTATCCATCAACTTTTATCCTACTTGGTCTCCCCATTTTCCTCCTGCCCACTCCTATCTATTCTCCACAAGGCAAAGAGATCTTCCCAAACACAACTCTGATTGTTCCACGTCTCTGCTTGAAATCCTTTAGTGATTTCCCAATGCACTTAAGACCAAAATCTTCAACGTGCTTTGCCGTGTCTGAAGGAGTGGGTCCCTGCATTCCTCCACAGACGCCCCATCTCCTACACTTCAGACAGCCTGGTCCTTAGTGATAGGAGCTATGCCCCTCACGACCCCGTGGCCTTCTGCCATACTCTTACCTTTGTATTCATGGGCTTGTCTTACCTACTTTCGCCTCATTCATTCCTATTCTGTCCTTATCCTGCATATCCCAGCTCCCAACTCAAATTTTTTTAGGGAAAATCATTCTGAGCGCCAGACTGAAAGAAATTCTCCTACTATATGTTCTATAACTCCCTATATGTTCCTCTCTGGCACTTGTCACAGTAAATAATTATAAACTTATGCAATTATATGATCAACATTGGCTTCATAAGAAAGACCTTCAGAGAATGAATATACGTATACTACACGTCATCATTACTTTGTTCATTGAGATCTTGGAGGTCCACACTTTTTTGCTATGATTTTCTAGCTTTTAGACAATGAAGATACACTACTTTTACATTGGGGGGGAGAGAAAATTATTTTTAAAATAAACACTCACTAATTAAACAGTTGAACGATAGTACTTGTTTTCCAGAAACAAAATTATAGACACTGTCATTATCTAAAGCATCACAATTTTAAAATACCAGCTAGGGCCTTGGTCCCACCTCTAGAATTTTCAGATGTAAGTGGTCTGGAATGAGATTAGGCACTGAGTTTTTTAAAAACTCCCCAGGCGATTCTCACTGTGCAGTCAAGCTTGAAAACCACCATGGAAAAAGATACTTATGAAATACTTGTCAATACGCTTTTCATAAATTGAGTACTACGGCACTGAATGTACCAATGGGTATCAGTACCAATGGGTATCAGCAGAGACCATGTCAGTTAATGACCTTGTGTACCACTGGCCAGAGCACCATGTAATCACAGGCTTATGGTGATTAATACATCTAAGTGGGGAATCATTTGGGTGAAATGATTCAAGGAGCACTCCTTGTTCCTACTGATCTGGAATGTGACTTACATCTGAAAGAAACGTTGCACAAGTGATCATCCCAAGAAACGGTGTTGCATCTCCCCAGTTAAGGCGCCAGCAGCTCCGTACCTGCTAAGTCAGGACCACAGACACTTTCATGCTACAACAATACCGAGAACCTCGGTCTGGGCTCAGAATGGCTGGGTTTCAGTCTTGGCTCTGCCACTTGCTAGGTTGTGATCTTGGTCAAGCCCTTCAGCTTTTCTAATCCTCAGTCTCTATTTTTAATACTGGGGAAAGAATAAATGTATATAATAGTAACTATCTCAAAGTCTTGATTCGAAGCTTAAGTAAAATAATGCATGAAAAGCATTGAGCAGAGTGCCTGGCCCACGATTAGCACTGAATACACGTCACTTATTAGTACTTTCTCAAATTAAAGCTGGAAATTCCTATCCAAGGATTAGAACCTGATCAGTTTTTTTAAAGTTATTTTAAAGCCTGTTTGTAGATCAAAGAAAATCAAAACTGAAATTGCAGAATACCTAGAAAGTAATAGCATTGTAAACAAAACTAAAAAATAACACTAAAGCTATATTTATATACCTGAATCCTTATTCCCATGAAGAAAAAAGACTCCAATTGGTGAAGTAAATATTTAACAACAAAATACACTTGAAAGCAAAAAAGGAAGAGTTAATAGTTAGTAGCAAAAATTAACAAATTAGATAACAGAAAATTATATAACTGAATAAATTCAAGATCTAGTGCCTTAAAAAAAGAAAAATAGATAAAAACTTAGGTAATCAAACAAACAAAAAAATGGTCGGGGGAGAAAGCACAAACTTAGGACTTGGAAGGAGACTGACTTTACAGTGTTTACCTTTTTTGTTTATTTTGAATTTTATACCCTGGACATGATTTGAACTGGTAGCTTGAGATTTTTATTTTGTGTTACATTTACTTTTTTACTCTTATTCTTAATAGTCCATTAGTGGTTGGGACACACAATAGTGGCTCCTGGAGCTTATAAAATCCTAGGATATCACAGATTTCTTTGGTACTTTGGGAGCTAGTTGCCAAAACATCCAGTAACTTGTTAATTGCAAAAGATTTGCATCAGGTTATGGTTTAAATTAATAAATCCGTTTTTTGGTGTCTGTTCCTGAGAAAAATTTCTCTGTAAGAATAAGTACAAAATATCTAGAGATGCTCATGGACTGAAAGAAACAGGAAGAAATGTAATTGAAAGGTATCGTCACTATGAGGCAAAACACTAGAAAGGCTGAAGTTCAAATTGCAGCGGGGTTAAAATACAACACTTACGTTAAACCACTGGGACGGGGGCCTGGAGAGAAGCTTGGGAGAACACATTTTTGAGCTGAAAATTATTAGATCTGGTACATGTTTCTTTGAAGTCAGGAAATCTTCTCTTTCCCCTTGAAAAACAAAGAATAATAAACTACACCTCAAAGGGGTCCAAAACTAGGCAAGAGAAAGTGGGAGTGTCTTCACTGCGAAGATTTGTACCACAGCCATTCAGCTTTCAGAACGTTATCAGCTGAACAATAGTTGTCTTATCTGGACTCAACTGTAAGCAAACTGATTTCAGGGACACTAGGCATTTTCCTCTGTAATGTCTGAGAAAGCACAGATCACTGGATTATAGCAGTGTTTTATATTAATTTTTTTATTTGATAAAAAATGTATAATTGTTATACTTTATGAGAACCAATTGAACTGACTTATGTTTCAAATTTTGCTTTACTGACTTTTTGCACTTTTGACAGCCCTATTTACAAGCTTTTCCCTCTAGGAATGGTAGAGCATGTATCCCCCTTACTTCCCCCCTCCTTCACCCAATCTCTCATAAACACACACATACATTATATCTGAGACTCAGAGAGTGTGCTGGTAAATCGTCTCTCTGGGGTGGGGGCGGGGTGAGGGGGAGCCCTGATTTGTAGTGTTTGCCAATTTCCGTGGTGTAAATATTCCCGCAGTAGCTGATTTCAAGCTATCAACCAGCTTTAACAACTGGCTTGCAAGATTCCTGAATATTGAAAATCAGCTCTCATGAGCCAGTTTCATCCCACCCCCACAATGCTGCTGGGAACGCATCTTCTCTGTGTTATGCTCCCCATCCTTTAGCGCTTAATCATTAGGCAGTTTATGAGTCAGAAAAAATAGTACACAATTAAAGTTCAGAGCAATTAATCTACTTGCTGGTCAAGTAGATTAATTCCATCAGGATGGTTTTGTTTGGTGTGGAATTGGAGGAGGATTAAAATGAGGAATCTTCTCAGGTCAGGGGAACTTTTGGCTACCTGTGCCAACAAGACAAGGAACAACAAGGAGATATTAGTTGAGCAATGCTAGCTTCACCTCATTGACAAGCCAGCTTTCATCTGTGAAAACCTAGATGTACAAGACTATTCAGAATCCCTGAAGGTATACAACAACCATCAAGGTCTATAGGAAGAGTATTAGAAATAGAGTACACAAACCTCTATAGAATTGTTCTGTAACTCTGGAAAAGGGAGCACAGGGGGCAGAGAAACAGCCCAGAGCAGCTTTGGGTATAATGGATGTTGTGAGCAGTTCAGAAACTGCTGCTGTCTGAGGACATCAGTAGCAAAGACCAGTCCATGGATGGCAAGTGGCCAATGAATGACAGTTTCTGAAATAAAGTGTCACAGAAGCCGATGAGCTCACTCCAGTTAGGGCACCAGGGATGTCGCAATAAAGTTGTTTATGCCTGAAGTCTGTATTTACCTTGATTCACGAAGTGGATCTGAGACTTACTGGCCACACGTGGGGGCAAGAGGGCAGAGGGCAGGCAAAGCAGTCCAGGGCCATGTGCGACATCTCCCTAGAAACATCTGGCTTTGATTATTTTAGCTGCATCCACTGAGAACTCTTCAGGCCACAAAATACAGGGAGTAATAATTGTTCCCTGACTTCCACAGCTGCTAAGACAGTTCCATCTGGCACCTCTATACCTGTAGCTATAACCCCGAGACCTCTGAATTTCCTTGCATGTTAACAGATGCTGTTAGCTAAGAGACGAAGGGTCTTAAGGCATTTTAGGAGGTTCTATACTTCAGTGCTTGTTCCTTTGAGTTCCTGCCAATACTTTGTTCCTCTTTGATTCCTATAATTGTTTATGTCATAGATTTAAAGGACTTGGTTAGAATACTCCCAGAGTCACTAAAAGCTGGTAGAAAATCTTTCTTTTTACCTGCTTTCCTGTTCCCTGCATGAAAAATAAGGCACCAATCACATGCTGAGTGAGTTAACATATAGCAATAATCATGATCTTACCTGTGCAAAACTTATGGGAGGTACAGACAACAACCAGCCCGTGTTAGTAGAAATCCTAAATTGACACTAGAATAAGAAATCCAAAATTGAAACTTAATAGACGTTACACAGTACAGAGACTCTAAAGCAGAAGTAGAAATCAGTGAAGAGAGTCTTGGTAACTTTTCCACAACTTGAAGCAAGCCCACTTGGTTTCCACCTCTGCTCCTCGTTTCCACTTTGCTCCAGCTCACTTTCCATCCTCCCCACCTCCTGCACCTTCTTGACTCCCTCCCTCTTTTTTCATTTCCTTTTCCATTCTCTCCCAAATGCAATCTTCTGGCTTCAGCTCAAAATTTCCTTTGGAGCAAGTCACTTCAAAGCCACTGGGTTGTAAGGTAACTATGGTTACCGCTCTTCAGGATTGTCCACAAACAGGAGGTAATGTGAAGACTAGATTCCCATCATCTACTTAGGATGTACACACTGAAGAAGCACCATCCAAGGAGCCCAGCACTTCCAGGTATTGAAGGGAAAAAAAAAAAAAAAAAAAAAAAAAACATCAAAGCCACCTCCTAAAGAAGAAATCACAGCCAAGGAAATCTTTTTAAAAAGTTGACATGAGACATGATGCTAGAGGTTTGCTGTCCTTAGAATGCAAAATCAGCAAGCATTTTTCTAATCCCAAGATTGGTCCTGGGTAAAATTTTAAAACAGCACTGCTTATATTTTTATTAATTTTTATTTTTATCCAAGTAGCATGCTTAGATTTACAAATCAGATAGGCGGAGCAGTATCATTGTGTGGGTAAGAGCACAGACCCAGAAACAGACCTCCTGGTTCAAACCATGGTTGTGTCTTTCTAGCTCTGTGATCACAGGCAAGTTCCTTAACTGCTTCATGCCTCCTCTTTCTCATCCATAAAACAGGAATAATGATAGCACATATTTCACAGGGTTTTGACAGACTTCACACATGGGCTGAATTGTGTTCCCCCAAAACACACAGGTTTAAGTCCTGTTCCCCGGTACCTTGGAATGTGACTGTGTTGAGAGACAGGGTTTTTAAAGAGGTGATGAAGGTAAAATGAGGTCAAATGGGTGGGTTCTAATCCAGTATGACTGGTGTCCTTATTAGAAGAGGAGATTAGAACACACACATACACACACAAAGGGGAGGCCATGAGAAGACACGAGAAGGGGATGGCCATCTACCAGCCAAGGAGAGAGGCCCTCGGAGACTCCAACCCTGCCAACACCTTGATGGGTTTCCAGCCTTCACAACTGTGAGAACATACATTTCTGCTATTGGAGCCACCCCATCTGTGGTATTTATTATAGCAAATTAACAAAGAAAACATCTGGTATACAGCATGTGCTCTATAAGGGTATTATTATCATTATTAGTATGATTATTATTAAAAGATATACATTAATAAAATCAGCAGCCCTCTGCTCCCTCTTTCCCTATCGCATAAGCCCATTTTCTTCAGGTTATATTTCTCAATTATTTAACTCTTTGTTTTCCTATTTCCTTCCTGTTTCCCTCCTCTCCTCCTTTTCCCCTTCTTTCTCCCCCCCTCCATCCCTCCCTCATCTACTTTCTGGAAGATTTTCTCACTCACCCCTTCCATACCTGCAGCAATGTGGGTGAGGTTCACAAACCCAATTTGAAAGAAGCCAGAAGACAGAAAAGTAACTAAGATATGATTGTATGTATATAAAATTCAAACATGGTCAAAAGAAAAGTAGGATATTAGCTGTCAAGATGCCAAACATCCTTGGATCAAAAGGGAGCACAAGGGGTACTTCTGGGGGCTGGTGATGGTCCGTTTCTGGACCTGGGTGCTGGTTGCGTTTGTGGAAAGTCATTGAACTGTTATACTTATCACGTGCTCAGTTTCTGAATTTAAACTTTGCTTTCAAAAGAATGCCAAGGCTGCATGATCCAGGATCCTGGCACCTTGCTCAAAACAGGGCTTTTCCTCCATGCAGTTCATTCATTCATCATCCTATTAGTCCATCAGTAAGTCTCTGTTTACTGAACATCTACCATGTGTTGGGTACTATGCTAAGTGCTGGGGTTAAAAAATTATAAACAGTGTAAGATGGCTGCTATAGAGGAGCTCACAGTCTAGGAAAAGAAGAAATAAGAGAAAAAATATGTACTAAAATGAACACTCAGTTACTTGAGCAAATTCATGGAGCCTTGATAACACTCCCATTTTAGAGCGTTGCCTGCATCCTAATTTTTTTTATAAGGCCTCCCCTAACTAATACTCCCCATATTGAGTTCTATGAATGCCTTACTTTTTCGTGGTGGTAAGTCTTATCCTCCCAACTAAATTGTAAATTCTTTATGGAACTGACTATATTTTACATTTATCTTCTGTGCCCTGCAACACCGGACACCCCAAATAATAAACTAGCATTTGTATTTGCAAGACATTTTCACACATGTTATCTCATTTGATTCTCACAGTAACCCTGTAGGGGTAAGTAGGGTGAATTTATAACCGAAGAAACTGAAATCCAAATGGGTTAGGGACCTGACCAAAACCTCTTGAACCAGAGTAGACACCAGAACCTGTCTTTGAACTCCAAATCCCACTTTCTCCATGGTACAGAACTCCCTTTACAAATTCTTATTGGTTTATCAATTGCACATAAAAAAAATTCAGTGGCCCTTAACAGAGCAAAGATAGACCTCTAGTTCCTTAAAATGTTGAGAGAAGGAAGATTTCCCAATGCTGGGGGCCCATTGGCCCCATAATCCCAGCAACATTTAGGAACCAAAAGCTGTAAGCACACCACTGTCCTCCTTCCCCTGCTTGCAGACAGATCGCTCCTCAGCCTTCTTGCTACTCAGTGCCATTTACTGTTTCCAGAAGGCCAATCCTCCCCTAATGATAATCTAAAGAAACAGAACCCACTGAATCCTTTATGGCTTTAAGACTTTGTCACCCATAATCCTCCCTGTCAGTCTCCCTTCTAAAAAGTTGATGTATAACAAAGGGAGTCCAACTCGAGGATGGAAGATGCCTTAGAGGACTGGGGCGGGGAGGGTGGGGGGGACTTGGGGGGGGGAGTCAAGGAAGGGAGGGAATACGGGGATATGTGTATAAAAACAGATGATTGAACCTGGTGTACCCCCAAAAAAAATTAAAAAAAAAAAAAAGGCCAACAGGGAGACTTCCCTGGTGGCGCAGCGGTTAAGAATCTGCCTGCCAATGTTGGGGACACAGGTTCAATCCCTGGTCCAGGAAGATCCCACATGTTGTGGAGCAACTAAGCCTATGTGCCACGACTACTGATCCTGTGCTCTAGAGCCCACGAGCCACAACTACTGAAACCCATGCACCTAGAGCCGACGCTCTGCAACAAGAGAAGCCACTGCAGTGAGAAGCGTGCCCACCACGACGAAGAGTAGCCCTCGCTCACTGCAACTAGAGAAAGCCTACGTGCAGCAATGAAGACACAAAGCAGCCAATAAATAAATAAATACATTTTAATAAATAAATAAATAAAAATAAAAATGCCAACAGGGCACCTGAACAAGTAATGTGAAAGTGAAACATTCCTCTACGTGCCTTCCACCACTGAACCCAAGTGCCCCTGCAGCCCTGTCCAGAAGGGCTTCTGAAATCAGAGGCTGAGCTGACACACTGCATCAGCTTCAAAGAAATGCCCATGAATTTTTTGTAGGTTTCTGGGTGCTCCTGATGCCTTAGTCTGGTTCTACCCGGAAAAGACTTTACAGGAGCTTTCCGTCTGCATTTCATTTACTTGTGTCATCATGATTTGAGGAGGTCCTGCTCCCTGATACCTGTCCCATGCCTTCCCAGCTTCCAGAGACAAGCTGGCCGATGGTGATGGCAGGAGCAGGCTGCGGGCTACAGTACCAAAGTAGCCTCTGGAAAAAACTGAAAAATCTCTAACCTTTAAAGTGCACAAGGCCATTTCTTTTCCCGCTTGCAAATGTAGTTCCTCCGTACGAGCGGGCGCCTTCTATTCTCCGCTCCTGCGGGGTCCGCGACCACCATGGCCTATTAGAGGCAGCAGTGCCTGCGGCAGCATTGGCCTTTGCAGCGGCGGCAGCAGCACCAGGCTCTGCACCCCCCAGCGGCACCCCCCAGCGGCTTAAGCCATGGCGCTTCTCACAGCATTCAGCAGCAGCCTTGCTGTAACCAACAAAGACGCCTTCGAATTAAGCACATTCCTCGATACCACCAAAACCTCTCAACGTGGCCGAGATGAGCTTCCTGAGCAGCGAGGTGTTGGTGGGGGACTTCATGTCCCCCTTCGACCAGTCGGGTTTGGGGGCTGAAGAGAGCCTAGGTCTCCTAGATGACTGCCTGGAGTTGGCCGAGCACTTCAAACCTCATGGGTTCTCCGGAGACAAGGCTAAGGCGGGCTCCTGCGAATGGCTGGCTGTGGATGGGTTGATCAGTGCCTCAGACAACGGCAAGGAGGATGCTTTCTCTGGGACAGACTGGATGGTGGAGAAAGTGGATCTGAAGGAGTTTGACTTTAATGCCCTGTTGGGTATAGATGACCTGGAAACCATGCCAGATGAGCTTTTGGCCACGTTGGATGACACGTGTGATCTCTTTGACCCCCTTCTCCAGGAGACTAATAAGGAGCCCCCCCCACCCCCAGAGAGTGAACCCAATTGGCCATCTTCCAGAAAGTTTACCAACAACTGACCAGGGCGTCTCCTTCACTTTCTTGCAACCTCTTCCCCCTTCCCTAGGGGCCCTGTCCTGCACTCCAGATCATTCCTTTAGTTTAGAGCTATGCGGTGAAGTGGTTATCTCTGAAGAGGATAGGAAGCCAGACTCCACCACTTGTATAACTGTGATCCCTCAGTGCATAAAGGAGGAAGATGCCCACTCAGATAACAATAGTGGCATCTGTATGAGTCCTGACTCCTACCTGGGCTCTCCCCAGCATAGCCCGCCTACCCCCAGGGGCTCTCCAAATAGGAGCCTGCTATCTCCAGGTGCCCCCGGTGGCTCTGCCCGCCCCAACCCTTACGACCCTCCTGGAGAGAAGATAGTAGCAGCAAAAGTAAAGGGTGAGAAACTAGATAAGAAGCTGAAGAAGATGGAGCAGAACAAGACAGCAGCTACTAGGTACCACCAGAAGAAGAGGGCAGAGCAGGAGGCCCTCACTGGTGAATGTAAAGAGCTGGAAAAGAAGAATGAAGCTCTGAAAGAGAAGGCAGATTCTTTGGCCAAGGAGATCCAGTAACTGAAAGATCTGATAGAAGAGGTCCACAAGGCAAGGGGGAAGAAAAGGGTCCCCTAGGTAGGGTAGTTAGTGCGTGTGCTTGTACATAGGAGGCTAGTACTGAAGCTGTGTTAAATAAATTATTTTGTAGTGAAAGTAAAAAAATAAATAAATAAATAAAAATAAAGTGCACATGTAACCAGAATGTCCTGTTCTTACTAGTTTGCAAGTACATACAAGAACATACAAGCATTGTATGAGGTATGAGGTATCTGGCACAAAATAGAGTCTCATTAGGTATTTGTTGAATAAATAATATTTATTATTATTAGATACTTATTGAATAAATAAATCACCTGGATGAGTGTGCACAGGTACATGTGTGTTGAGACAGCTTCCTTATTTGTGTCTCCTCTTCCCTATTAGACTGTAAGCTCCTTGAAGGCAGGAACTATGGCTTGTTATTTTTTTTTTTAATATCTTGTGCTTAACACAGTTGGGCAGATAGTAGCTGCTCAATACAGAATTGTGGAATTAATGAATAAACTTGGTTCACAAGAGCATCACTACTTAAATCTTGTTAGCTCCCAATCTTCCTGTTCACACATCAATGTCAGGCTTTTGTAGGGGTGTCATACACGTGTCTCTAAAACCATCCAGGCCACCATGCCCCTTCTTCTGTTCTTCAAGCACAGGCACTGCTGTTGCTTTTGACATAAATTTCCCCGCTTCTGCAAAGGTGTGGCTCTTGGGTCCCTCTGCCATTTTGAGACAGCATCTATCGTTTGCTGATGTCTTCATTTTCACAGCCAGCCTATCCAGGACCCCACAACCGAAGTCCTCAACAGCACCTCTGAAGTGTTTCTCTAAGAAAAGCCAAACTGAGAACCATTTCCTTCTTCTATGTTGCATAAGTAGGATGCTCGCTGGACAGGCCATGAGCACCAGAGAGCCTCCTAGTAGTACTGGATGCCTGAAAAGAGGGCTGCAAGTGCCCCCAAATGCTTTGCTGTTTGTGACCACTGAAGAAACCTTACTAATTTCATGGTTTTGCCTCAGGCCAGCCTTAAGCCTGGTTTTGCTGCTCTTAGGAGAAGTCACTATTCTGAGTGGGGGCGTTCATAGTTTCACAGTTTATTCACCCATTCATTAAACAATTCCTGAGGCTCAACTTCAGGCCAGCCACTGTGTGTGTGTGGGAGGGGGGGTGCCTGGGGATGCAAACAGAAGACAAGGCCCAGATTTTAAAAGGCTCTCAGATCAGAGACTCAGCTCTGTTCCCAGTGGAGACATGAGACTGGTCTCCTGTATGACTGATGGACAAAATAAGAGCAGCACTATAATACTACAGTGATGGAAAGCCAGAAATCTGTTAATTCAGTCCTCCCCTGATGCCTCGCTCACTCCTCCAACCCCAAGTCAAAATGAACTAGAGTTCCTATATCTGTAAACGTCTCAATAAGCATAAGTTTATAAGCAGTACTTTCCCACTGGAATAGAGGTCCATGGAACGTAGCTCTAGAATTGTCTACAGTTACTTCACTAAACAGATTCCTGTAAAGCAACTGAACCTTCTGAAAGTTGTTGCTGTGGAGTTGGATCTTCTGTCTCCATTGTGAAGGAAAAAAGAACAAAGAATGTCACTCATCATTCAGCTATACAAGGGTTAAATTGCAACCCATGGCAGTTGCCCACACCCACAAACAGTGCCAGTGTGCCCTGGAGGAAATTCAGAATGAAAAATGAGGTGAAGCATTCTGTGCTTTGGTTTAACTGGCCCCTAGATAGTTAAGATGAATATCTTAGGATGAATCAATGACCCCAGATTCTTGCATCTTCCCGTACATAGAAAGGCACTAAAATCATTAACATGAGATATCTGTTCTTTATAATTAGCAGCAATCTTTGAACAAGATGTATGCTTGACTACCTGTATTTCCTAGCCAAAAAATTCATGTATATACTGGCTCCTCCTCCACCTCTTCAGAGTAGTTCCTCAGAGATATCTCAGAGGCTATTTCCCGGGCTATAGTCCTCAGTAAAATCCTTGAATAATATTGAAACTTACAACACAAAGGCTGTGTGTTTTTCTTTCAGTTGACACCATTCTGGTACTTACTTTGCAGCTGGCCTGTGTGTTGATGCCCACGCTCACAAGTCCCTTCTCCATCAGCACTTCAATATTCATAAAAATAACCAAAGCCTATATTACAATTAGTAGGTGGAGAGGATCGGCTCTCTGAGGTAAATTTAACAGACACCATAATTTGAAAAGCAGTGTGGAGTGAACTTTGCTACTGACTAACTAGGAATCTGCAAATCACTGAAAATGTCTGGGTCACACTTACCTCTTTTTTAAAAATGAGAGTTTTTACTCGTTGACCTCTGCCGTTCTTAGATTATACGTGAGGTCCTAGACAAATGATCCATGGGAAGCACCTGGTTAAAATAGTGATCTCAAAGGTGTGTCTACCTCTGAAGCAGTGGTCCTCAAAGTGTGATCCGTGGGGTAGCAGCAGTAGCGTGACCTGGGAGCTTGTTAGAAGTACACTCACCCCAGACTCATGAATCAGAGTTGCTGGGGATGGAGGCTAAGGAATGTGTGTTTCAACAAGCCCTCCAGAAGATTCTGATGCTCACTGAAGTCTGAGAAGCATGGCTCTAAAGCTTGATGGTAGCATAATTTGACACCTGCTTGGGTTTTGTACCTCATGGGTTGCCGTTTCCAAAATACAACTTCTTTTCGCTCTAAAGTCAACCCCAGATAGAATTGACTACTTCCACTGTTTTATTTACCACACTATTCCTTGCACAAGCATCAGTTAAGAATCACTTATTTTGAGGAACTTATTAATGGATACGTGGATGGATGGATGGATGGATGGAAGGATGGATGGTCAGATTGATGCATACATGAATTTATGGATAACTAAGTGCTTCAAAATCTCTAAAACCTTGTTTGAATAAAAGGAAAGATTAATACCAGGCAGCAAGAAACAGTGAATTTGGATTTTAGAAATACAAGGCCACTATTCCTGTTCTTGGTCCCAAATAATTTTTTCCCAGCTGAAAGTATGCTGATGAGAGTAATGATTCTAAGAAAACAACTGAGCTCTGCTCTTGAGTCACTCAGTCCCCCTCAGAACAGCCTGAAAGCATCACGTTGACATCCAGTTCTCTCACGTGAACAGGCAGATAACACCACCTGCCCCGCGCCTGTCTCACAGGGACACAGCATATTAACTAATAATGACTATGAATTTCTTGTGAGCTTCTGGGGGATGGCTGCTATGTAGGCATAGGACATATTAATTAAAAAGATCAAACATTTGGCAGTGTTTAAAATAAACCTCACCAACTTTGCCTAGGTCAGACAGGAACAGACGCGTTAGCTTTCCCTTAAACAGAAATCAAAAATGATCTACATTCTGTGTCTGCTTCTTTCCTAATAAACTTCATGTGTGTATCTCATTAGAACTCTTTCCTTTTAAAATGTGAATGGAAATGTCACCCTAAGAACCTGGGAGGAATAGGTAAAGCAAAATAAAAATATACTATTAAATTATCAGAACAGAACTTTTTTTTAGCATGATGTAGTAGGAGAGGAAAATAAAATCAAGTGTCCTGTTATGTACTTATTACCATTTCAAAGACAATAAGATAAAATTGAACTATACTTAACTGTATTTCAGCTTCCTTACCTTTAAACCTGGCAAAATGAAGCTCACCTCCCAAGGATGTTGGGAAGATAACATGGCATGATATAGAGAGGAGTGCTGTGAAGGAGGTTGTTTATCAAACAATACCTCTGGTTTTTATGTCTCATTTGTTGACATTTCACTGTGATGGAAAACTGTCTTCAGCATGATACTAATGGCCCCTTGAATGCACAGAGTATATTACAGTTTACAGAGAGCTCTTATAAACGTATTTTCGGTTAGTCTACCCAATAATGCTTTAAAGTGGATGATAGCATTTCCATTTTATACATAAGAAAAGTGAATGTCAGAAAAAGTTTAGTGAATAGCTCAAGGTCATGGTTAATAACTGGCAAAGCTGAAAATTCCACCCAGAACTTTTGAGTGACCTTCAAAGTCAACTGCTCTTCCTACCACAACCTATGCAATGGATAATAGGGAGGGAAGGAGGAAGAGAGAAGGAGAATGAGAGAGAGAGAAAGAGAGAGAGAGAATTTCCTAAAATTTCATAAACCTACATTTGCCTAGAATAATACTGCTAGGTTCCAGATTAGGCAATTCTAAATCCATCTTATTTAGGAGATCATTTCAACTCTCAATTTTGATACTAATTAGAAAAAGAATCTTAAAATTATATTATCTAGTTAACCAGGTAATTCTACACAAAATCTTTAAAAAGTTCTCATAAAATCCTTAAGTCTTAGAGCTAGAAGTGATTTTAATAATCAGCAAGTCCAATTCCTTCATTTTACAAATGTGGAAAACGATTTGCCTAAGGAGGTTGTCAGTTAAGGGAAGAGAGTTCCAGGACCAAATCCCGAGTTTTCAATTCTTTTTTCAATCTACTTTCTCACAGTACCTCTCTCAACTTGTATTCTGGTGGATTGTGAGAGAGGAGAGGAATAAAAGATTCAGGAAACTTACACAACTGTATGTTACAAATTACCAAGGCATCAGCACCAAAAAATATCTAGGTTGGACTGTATTCCTCTCTACTGGGGAGAAATTGTCCCTAATCACTTACAGAAGTGATTCTCATTGGAATTTTTGACCTCTAAGAGGGCTGCCATCCTCCAGTGCTGGGGGCTCAAGATCCACATCACATTTAAAGAACGTGGTGTCTTTGGACAAAATAAGAAAAGATACCCCTTGCTCAAGACTCTTTCCTGCATCTTCTGGAAAATTGTCGAAATAAATGTAAAATCCATGTGCATGATGGGAGCCCTCGAGTTGTGCAATGCTCAGTGTGCACCATCACACAGTGGCCCTGTGCCCAGGAAGGTGCTTTTTCCTTACGCTGACCCATGATAATCTTTAGGTCCATCTTTTTCAGGAGTTCCTAGTCCTACTAGTGACCCTAACCTAGTCTTAACTTTGCTTAAGAGGTAAATGCCTTTTTCTTTCTGAGGGTGATCTATAAACTCTCTTCTGGCTCAATCTTATCCAGGTGGTCATTGCATTAAAATTTCATCAAAAACACATATAATACATGAAAAACAAATCATTATTACCAGGCAATTCTAGGTAGTAAAGAAGCCAAGTAGCTGCATAAGGGATATGTAGCATTCAGAGGTCCAAGCAAGCCAAATACTGGGTTGATAAGTTAGGCTTAGTCTTGAGGTTTTTCTCATCTTTATAGGTACCCACTGCCTAGGGAATCCTGGGTGGTTTTAAATACCATCCATGACAGGCAACTTCCACATTTTTACGTCCTGGACCAATGCTTTTTCCCCTCTGCAAACCTCCCTCATTCAATTTTTCTTTTCTCAGTAAATAGAAATTCCATTCGTCTTAGTGTTTAAGCCAAAAAACTGGAGGTCATCTTCAACCCCTCTTTTGATCTCCCCCCCACACATCTAATTCATCAGCAAATCCTTTCAACTCTATTTCAAAATATGTCTAGAATGTGACCACTTCTTAACATTTTTTCCCTCATACCCTGCAGAGCCATCCCATCTCTCCAGATTATTACAAGGACTTCCTAATTTGGTCTTTCTCCATCCTTCCTTGCTCTCCACAATTTATTCTTCACAGAGCAGCAAGAACAATGCTTTGAAAAATGTGTCTCATCAGATCCCTCTTCTGCACGACACACAAGATAGCTCTCTATTGAATCAGAACAAATTCCAAACCCTTAGCCCTGGCCTAGCAGGGCTGCAGGATCTGGTCCCCAGCAGCTCTTTATCTCGTCTGGATCAGTCTCCCTTCACTCCAGTGTATCCCAGTCATACTTGCCTCCTTGCTGTTTCTTGAGGACCTCAAGCCTGCTCCCTCAACAGGAATTTTGCAATTCACGTTTCTTCTGCCAGAATTTACTTCCTCTGAATCAAACGCTGATCTTGCTCCCTCATTTCTGACAGGATTCTGTTCAAGTGCGCTTTTCAGAGGGGCCTTCCTTCACGCTTACATAAAAAGGCATCACATCTTCATCTCAACCTTCATTCTAATCTCTTACCAGGCTATGTTTTCCTTCATAGCATTTACCATCACTGAACATTTTTTCTCTATTTGCTTACTGTCTGTTTTCACCCTGTATGTGGGCAATGTCCAATATTTGAACTACTAGCCACACAACTATATAAATTTACCTACGTATTAAATAAGATTAAAACTCCAAGCCCTCAGTTATGTTACCCACATTTTTCCTGCTTAATAAACCCAATAAGCTATGAAACAACTTCAAGCATCCTAAATTTTATATGTAATTGGAGTCCCTAGGGTAGTGGGAAAATGACGTGACAAAAAAGAAACAAAGGAAGAAATTTTTCATATTTAATGTAAACTACAAATCTTACAACTTCAATAAACTCTGTGACCCTCAAGTACAAGAAACATGAAGAAAACTACATCAAGGCACATCATAATCAAACTGCTTAAAAACAGTGATGAAGAAATCTTAAAAGTAGCCAGAGAAAGAATACATGTCATATACACAGGAACAAAAATAATGAGAATCACTCCAGATTTGCCATAAGAAACAAGGGAAGCCAGAAGGCAGTAGAACAATATCTTTAAGTACTAGAAGAAATTAAAAAAAAAAAATCTATCAACACTGAACTCAAAAATGAAGCTGACAAGACCTTTTCAGCTATCTGAAAAAATTTATCACTGAAAAGCTGAAAGAATTTATGACCAAAAGACCTGTGTTACAAGAAATGTTAAAGGAAGCCATTCAAGAAGAAAGAAGATTCCAGATGTAAATCTGATCTGTAAAAGGAATAGAAAGCACTGAAAGTGGTAACTCTATTTTTTTTAAATAAAGATATTTTTTCTTATTATTAGATCTCATTAAAAAATAATTGCCCACTTAAAGCACAAATAATAATGTGTTGGGGAGTTTACAATATGTATGTAAGCAAATGTATGACAATCATAGGAGAACTATTGGAAGTATTCTGTTGCAATGTTCTTACACTGTATGTAAAATATCACGTGATGGTAAATGATAAGTTGAAGATACACACTACAAACTAAAACAAACACTAAAATAAAAAAAGCAAGAGTTATAGTTAAGCCAACAGAAAAAATAAAGCAGAATCATTTTAAAATTCTCAATTAATCCAAAAGAAGTCATAAATAGGGAAAACAATAAAGATGGGATAAGTGGAAAACAAATAACAAGAAAGTGTATTTAAACTCAACCATATCAATAATTATATTAAATGTAAATGAAACTACAAATCAATATCCTTTATGAACACAGATGCAAAAATTCCTAACAAGATGTTAACAAATCAAATCCAACAATATATTAAGAAGATAACATATCATGACCAAGTGAAATTTATCCTAGGAATGTGTTTGTTTCAACAAGTGGAAAATATATGTGTTATTGAACATTTTATTAATAGACTAAAAAATCAAAGAAGCACATGATCTTTATAGACATCATTTTGGAAAAACTTTGGAAGTTTCTTAAAAAGTTAAGTATACCTACTTTATGACCCAGCTATTTTACTTCTAGGTATGTAGTGGCAGCAAAATGAAATAATATGTTCATACAGAGATTTGTCCACAAATGTTCATAGCCCCTTTGTTTGGAATAGTCAAAAGCTGGAAACAAATGTCCATCATCAGATGACTGGGTAAACAAAGTGGTAAATTCTTATAATGGAATGCAGTTCAGCAACAAAAGGGAAATGAAATATTGATACAAGTGAGTGATTGCTATAATATAGATGAATCTCGAAAATATTATTCTGTAGGGACTTCCCTGCTGGTGCAGTGGTTAAAAATCTGCCTGCCAATGCAGGTGACACGGTTTCAAGCCCTGGTCTGGGAAGATCCCACATGCCACAGAGCAACTAAGCCTGTGTGCCACAACTACTGAAGCCCGCGCACTTAGAGCCCGTGCTTGGCAACAAGAGAAGCCACTGCAACGAGAAGCCCACACACCACAACAAAGAGTAGCCCCTGCTCTCCACAACTAGAGGAAGCCCATGTGCAGCAACGAAGACCCAATGCAGCCAATAAATAAATAAATAAATTTATTTAAAAAATTATTCTATCTTAAAGAAGCCAGCTAACAATGAATATCTACCATGTGATTCCTTTATATAAAATTCTAGAAAGTACAAACTAACTGATACTAAGGAAGTAGATCCATGGTTGTCTAAGGATGTCAAGGTACCTGAGGGTGGGAGGGAGTGATTACAAAGGGGTGATGAATATACTTACTACCCTGATTTTGATCATGACTTCACAAGTGTATGTATATGTGAGTGTGTGTTGAAAACTTATCAAATTTTTTGCACAATTTAAATATGCAAAGCTTGTATGCCAATTATACCTCAAAAAGCTGTTATAAAATAAACACAGACCATATGCGGTACGCAGTTGTACCATGGATAGTTTGTCAGACAGCCACCTTAAGGCAGAGCAATGGATGGACTATATCATCACTCCAGGTGACTTTCAATTTCTTTCCTAGAGTGATCTGGTTCCCCACGTATTTTGGTGGATAGAGTAGGTGATCTCTAGAGCTGACAAAATTTGCTGATGAATGTTGTTGAAACAGACGCACACATAATTTAAATTAGAGAACAGCTGAGTCTGTGAACATATGACAGGATGAGAACCCTCAGCATATTTGCCCTGGAGCCTGTAGCTTATCCTCCATCAAGTAAGAGGCAGCCACTGGGTAATGGAAGGACCACGAGGTTCTGAATCAGATCTGGGCTGAAATCCCAGTTCTGCTACCTACCAGCTTTATGACTTTAGGCAAGTTAATTAAACTCAATTTTTTATATTCATACACTGAGATAATAATAATACTCACCTGGCAGGATTTTGATGATTAAATAAGATAGCAGACATAAAGACTTAGCTCAGGCTTGAAACTCAACATGTCATTTCTCTTCCTCCTTCCCCAACCACTACAGTAAGATCCATCTCCTTTCAGTTCTGCAGATAAGGCATGCGCATCTCTGTCTCATTTGCTTGTGACCAGAGTAACTTATAGAGGGCACAAGCCCCTGACTTTAATAGAATACAGCATACAGATAACCACATGTACACACAGGCTAAAGTAGGGGATGGCTATTCATGTTACTAAGCTGGTGCTCACTTTACCAATAAAGTGGTTACAAGTGCCCTCAAGGTATCCGAAATCCTCAGAGTTCTTAAAAATGCCACTTGATTGGCAAATTTTTATTTGCGTGCAGAATTTTTTAGTCTAATCAATATCTGATTTTCCAGGAATTTCTCAATTTCTCAGCCAGAATAATATTTCCAAAAATCAAAATTTATCCTCTGATGTGTTGGTGAAACTAATAACTTGATGTTCAAAGTGTCTCTGAAAATAAAGTCTACCATGAGACTCATTTATACATTGACTGTGGAAAATCTGATCCAATGGGAACAAATAGTTTCCTCTCTCACTGAAATAAAATAAGAGAGAAAGATACAGAGAAACAGGGACACAGAGAGACAGAGACAAACATAGTTTGGAGAAAAAAAGCTTAGTTCGTAAGAATTCCATTTACATGTTAACTGTCCTCACATATATTTTATTCTGTAGAATTTTAATATCAGACGGGTAAACATGACAAAAACGTTTTTTCTCTAAAGTTTTGCTTACATTCAATCTTCATCAGAATGAAAGCTCTGGTTTGAAGTTGACTTTTTGAAGTAATATTTGTTTCATATTTTTATATCGTAAGAATTCACTCAAATACAGTGATGAGACAGTGGCAAGATTTTCTGGCATTATGCATTTAGTTTGTTTTTGTTTTGTTTTTTAAATCCTGAAATGGGAAAAATAAAGTACAGAAAAGCAATGAAGCTGAAAATGGATTCATATATTGCACAGTCACTGATAACTCATCATAGGTGAGCAGCGAAGGCTGAAATACTGCTCTCAGAATGTGAGCTGAGAACTCCTGCATCACAGTCGTCTAGGTTCTTATTAAAAATGATTCCTGGACTTACTCCAGATCTCCTGAGAGTAACTCCAGAGATAAGTCCTAAGGTTTTAACCCAACACCCCATGTAATTTTTCACGCTGGATATTTTGAGAACTTCTGGACTTAATATTGGAATGGAGGCCAGGAAGTAGGTAGGAAAGAGAAAGAAAAGAACCGAGGGAAAATGTCCTATAACCAGGCAAAAGAAAAATCCGGTGAAGGCAGGTGAAAGACCCCTCTCCACAACCCAGGAGGTGCTATACTGAGCCCATTTTAAAAGGGCTATCAAGCTGGTTTTTAAAAATGCCCCAGAGTCTGCTGAAAAGCACATTTCTCAAACACGACGCTGCTGGATTTTTGTCTCTGTTCTGTGGGTGCATGGTGTTTAGTGTCCTTCTATAGAAGCAAGATGTCTGAAAGGGCAGTCTCGGTGCTGGAGAGGATAAGCAGCTTCGCAGCCTGACCCCAGGGTACCTTCGTGTTCAGAGCACCCTGAGTGGGATGAGCGGGGGTGGGAGCTGTACTACTGCTACTGGGAGCTGACAGAAGACCACGCAAGGATTAGTCTGGAGAGAGAACGGCTGGAAAAGACCTTCACCAACACGATAGCCAGATTCCTATGCCCTAGGCTGGCCCACTTCAGGGAGACCTGGACCACTTTTTTCTCATTCTCAGTTGACATTTTGTTCATATCTACAAATGCCACCATTAAGTGACCGTGCATGGGAAAAGCACAGACAGAGAGAAAAGGCCTTCCCTGCTGGAGAGCCCACTGTTTATTGCCAACTAACATGTTTGCTCAAATCTCCAGAATTCAAGTGATCTTTCCTGCGCTTCTCCTTGTGGTCCCCGCACTGCACCCTGCCCCAGGCCACTGCAGGCAGGTACCTCTCCCTGGATGCTGGCTTCCTGTCCCCATAGACAGTGGTTTCCAGAGACTAATAAACATAAATTCCCTTGTAACTCATTTCTCTTCTTCCTGCTTGAGAGAGTGAAGATATAAAGCAGGCACATTTTAAAAGAAAAAAAAAAAAAGCCTGTTTTCATGCTCTGCACTTGCACTGTGTGGGCAGGGCTGATAACTTGTTCTGGGAGTGCTGCCCTTGTGATGGTGGGGGCTGAAGAGGCAACCCAAACAACACCTGATTATGTTAGGAGACGATGATGCACAATAAGGATGGTGGATGAACTCCATAAATTACAGCCTCCTTCCCTGGGAACTTGGGCACACATTGAAAGTGGAAAGGTCACACTCCATCCTAGAGAGGGTCTGAAGGCACAATCATTGCAGAATTTGAATATTCACTGCTATCTCCAGGCTGCATTATGTATCCCCAAGGTTAAGAGTGAAAGAGAAATTCTTAGTGAGAAAGAGATGTGGAGGCAACCTAGGGGAGAGAGCCCTTAATCTTTCTGGAGGACTTCAGCCCCATTTGTAGCCCTACGTCTAAACAAGTACAAACTGTCCAGAGAACCATCTCCTCCACGTCCTTTCTTCTTCTTTCTCCTCTTCCTCATCCTCTTTTTCCCTCAGGAGCTGTTCCTTCCACAGAGCCTGAGTGGCAGGGGATCATTTCTTGGTTTTAACACAATGTGCAGAACACTCTCAGGTCCTTTTGACACACTTTGCACCTTGTCTGCCCAGCTGCCACTGGTAGCTGCCATGAGCTTCAGAACATCTAAAGGAAGAGGCCCCATCACGAAGAGGCCCCTAACACAACAGGTTAGGAATTTCCTTTTTGTCTTAAAATGTGCCTACATCTAGGACTCAAGACACAAAGAGGTAAGTATGTGTAAAAGAAGTTAACAAAGTTCAGTGGAAATCTACAGGTCGGTTCCTCTATTATTTAGGGTTCCCCAGAGAAACCGAACCAATAGGGTTGGGGGGAAAAAAGGAAAGAGACAGAGATGGAGATTGATTATAAGGAATCGGTCCATGCAGTTATGGAGGCTGATAAGTTCCAAGCTTTGCAGGATGGGTTGTCAAGCTGCAGAGTCAAGGGTATAGCTGCAGCCTGAAGGCTAGCAGACTGGAGGCCCAGGAAGAGTTGATGTTTCAATTCAAGTCCGAATGAAGGAAAAGTCAGCATCCCAGTTCGAATGCAGTCTAGCAGGAGGAATTCTCTCTTACTTGGCAGTGGGTTAGTGTTTTTGTTCTGTCCAGGCCTTCAACGGATTGGATGAAGTCCACCCACATTAGGGCAGGCAACCTACTTTACTCAGTCTGCTGCTTTAAATGTTAATCTCATCCAGAAACACCCTCAAAGACGTACTCAGAATAACAGTTGGCCAAATATCTGGGCAACCCATAGCCCAGTTAAGTTTACATGTAAAATTAACCATCACCGTGTCTGACAGCTGAGTGCCCACAAACCTGACTCCTATGAA
This sequence comes from Hippopotamus amphibius kiboko, assembly GCF_030028045.1. Taxonomy (NCBI): domain Eukaryota; kingdom Metazoa; phylum Chordata; class Mammalia; order Artiodactyla; family Hippopotamidae; genus Hippopotamus; species Hippopotamus amphibius. The sequence continues at coordinate 36,765,658 of NC_080200.1, read as the reverse complement.
ATATAATAAGTGCACCATTAGGAAAGATTACAACAACCTTATTCTTTATCATTATGAAATCCTATCTCAGGAGCTGTTTGCTGGAGGTTTAAGAAAAATACTTGCACCACTGATCAGAGGTCGTATCCACAGTGACATCCCTTTGGATAGAGGAATATTGGTTAAATGGTAAAAAGGTTCCCAGCCATAACATAAATGGGAGTGATGGGCTTAGTTCCATCCTGGAGGTATTTGGAATTGAAGGGTTTTGCTATTAGAATATCTTTCTGGGACTTCCCTGGTGGTGTAGTGGTTAAGAATCTGCCTACCAATGCAGGGGACACAGGTGCAAGCTCTGGTCCAGGAAGATCCCACATGCTGTGGGGCAACTAAGCCCGTGCGCCACAACTACTGAGCCCATGTACCGCACCTACTGAAACCCACACTCCTAGAGACCCTGCTCCACAACAACAGAAGCCACCGCAGTGAGAAACCCATGCACCGCAACGAAGAGTCGCTCCCGCTTGCCACAACTGGAGAAAGCCTGCACTCAGCAACGAAGACCCAACGCAGCCAAAAATAAACAAACAAACAAACAAATAAATCTTAGAAAAGAAAAAAGAAAAGGAAAGGAAATCTTTCTAACTTCCAGAGAACCCAGAAGCCTCCAAGGACGAGGAATGGAGTGATAGGCCCATCTGTTCATTTAATTCTTATATTCCATGGTTCCTAATCGGTTATATTAAGCTCAGACTGTACCTCAGCTCAGAGCTATGACTAGTTTCACAGACTGTTTTGTCGTAAAGTCCTCAGGACTTTCCTGTTAATGGTCCCTTATAGGGGATACAGATCTTCATGGGAACACTGCTTGCATCCTGACGCATAGCAAATGTATGGCTTTTATTTTGATCCCAAGCCGATCAAACTTCACTATGTAAACAGGACAAATACACTTAATCACTTTGACCATTACTTTTCCAGGTCAGTCCTGGAGAAAATCTAGCCTCTCTGGCAAACTTTCCAAAAAATGGGATCCACTTTCAATGACTGAAAAGTGTACATGGACCTCAACTTCCAAAATAGGTAAGTAGAGGGTGTCACTTGAGCACTTCCCTGGCCTCCTCCTGGCCCTGGGAAGGTCTGGACCACCTGGACAATTTTGTCCGGGTGTATATCAAGGGTGCCAGTACATGAGGGAAAAAGAGGAATGCCAGCCAGTGGTGGCAAAAGAGGCATCACCACACAAGCATGCAGCTCCCAGGGCAATCCCATCTACCGAAGACCATGCCATTTATCCCAATTGATCCAGAAAAGAAGGTAGGCAGTGAAATTGCTTAAAGCCAGCTCTGAGAGCTAAGCTTAAGCTCGAGGGACATGTAAAGGCGGGGGCTTTACTATAATTGCATAATAAAGTGGCACAATTGATTTATTTAAACATTACCTCACTGCCCAATAACAAATATTCTGATATTAAAAACATTAACCTAAAGAATGGCAATAAATTCCCTTCAGAGGGACAGGTTGTGGTCTCTTTGTATCCTCAGTGAAACCATGCCATCCGCTGTTTAATGCAATAACACACACCCAGACGTCCCCCCCACATAAACTTAAACTACTTTTGGAGGATATGAGGAGCTTGTCTTACAATCAGTCGATAAGATTCTGCTCTGAGAATCATCAGCATCCAGAAAGAGCAGCTCACCCCTTTTGATTCAAGTCCTAGATATTTTTAGAAAAGACCAAGATACATTGCTTAGGTAGAGAGCTGTATTAAGTTACTTCCCTCCCTATCCCCTGCTTTCTCTTTTAACTTATTTAAATGAAAAGTACCCATCCTTTTGACGATATATAATTTTTTTAATTTAACTTACAAAATAAAGGATTAAAAATCAAGATGCTTTTCAAGGATGTGAAGAAAATGGAACCATTGTACACTGTTGGTGGCAATGTAAATTGGTATGGCCATTATGGAAAACAGTATGAAGGTTCTTTAAAAAATTAAAAATAGAACTGCTTTATGATCCAGCAATCCTACTTTTGGATGTCTATCGGAAGGAAGTGAAATCAATGTTTCAAAGAGGATCATTTTTGTTACGTTATTCACAGTAGCCAGGTATGGAAACAAACTCAGAGTCCATTGATGGATGAATAGATTAAAAAAAGATAAAGAAATATATACAATGGAATATTATTAAGCCACAAAAGAATAAAGAAATCTTGCCATTTGCAACAGTATGGGTGAACTCGGAGGACATTATGCTAAGTGAAATGAGCTAGACAGAGGAAGATAAATTACTGTATCATCTCACTAATATGTAGAATCTAAAAGAGTAAAACTCATAAGACTATCTGAATGGTGGTCGCCAGGGGCTAGAGGATTAAGGAAAAGAGGAGATGTTGGTGGAAGGGTACAAATTTTAGTTATGGTACAAATTTTAGTTATAAGATGAATGAGTTCTAGGACCTCATCTACAGCGTGGTACTGTAGTTAATAATATTAGATTGTACACTTGCAATTTGCTAAGAGAGTTCATCTTAAGTGTTCTCACCACACACACAACAGATGGTAACTATGCGAGGTGATAGGTGTGCTAATTCACTTGATTGTGATTATCATGTCACAATGTATATGTATATCAAAACTTCATGTTGTATACCTTAAATGTATACAGTTTTGTCAATTATACCTTAATAAAGCTGAAGAATAAAAAGATGCTTTTAATACTATTTTGTTATTGGGCATCAGGCAAGAAAAAGTGAAGCTCAGAAGTCTGCACAATAATTCAAAGACAGGGAGGGGCTTGAGGCTGCATGTGTGGTGAAGGCGTGCTACAGGAGTGAAGGGCATGAAGAAAGGGCCACTGAAAATAAATGGGTATGTGGTGGGAGGGATGGTAGGGACAGAGCAGGGGTTATAGGAGGAAGAAGGAAGCAGAACTGGAAAAACCGAAAAGGGAAAAAAAATACTCTAGGGGAAAAAAATCTACAGTAGTTGCAAAGTAGAGAAAAAATGGTAAAGTGGAAGTTACTGTTTGAGCACCTCTGATAATAAGTTACTCAAAAATTTGAGTCAAGAAATCTAGTATTTGCTTGACTCAATCAAAAAATGAAATTGACCCTGGTTTCTTGTAAGAAATAAATATAATTTCAAAAATTCTGTCCTTCAGAGATAGTACTATCTTAGCAATGTTGATCTGCTAAAAATAAAATAAACACCCAAACTGAAAATGTCATTAGTGATGAAGTCAGTCAAAAACTCATAGATTGAAAACCACTTAACATGTCTGTTTTAAGAATTTATGCTATGTTTAAACACGTTTGGAAAAACAAAATCTAAATGTGGCTGAGATTTTACATCTAAACCTCTTCAACAAAAACATGTTTCAGAGAAAAGGAAAATATTTTCTCAGCTAGAAGAAATTTCATGCAAATTAAATGTAAACCCCAGGAAGGACATGAGATGCTCTGAGATTTAGTAAAGCAATCTTAAGATCTTCCAGCAATAAGAGGAAGACCATGTTAATAATTATTTCCCAAACTCTTATTCTAAAAATTTACACATTTTAATTGGTATGTAATATTTCAGCTTAATTGCCTTAATAAAGGGTTTAATCTTTTTAAATTGAGACTGCCATGTTCTACTTATGAATGTGACTCATGAGGTGTGACATCTGGTGGCCACATGACTAAATTGCAGGTTCCATATTTTGGAGAAATGAGCACATTCATTCCACAAACTGAAGGAATCAGAAGAAGTAAGAATAAATAGCATATAAAGATCCTAAAAATAAATATTTGCATAATCAGTCTTACGGTTTTCTTTCCTTTTTCCTTTTTAAATTTTTTTCAGCTTTATTAAGGTGTAATTAACAAATTAAATGATAAGATATTTAAAGTGTACAACTTAATGATTTCATATAACTTATACATTGTGAAATGATTCCTCCCATTGAGTTAATTAACACATCCGTCACTTCACATATTCATTTTTATGGTGAGAACATTTAAGTTCTATTTTCTTAGCAAATTTCGGTCATATAATTCAGTGTTATCAACCATAGTCACCATGTTCTACATTATATCCTCAGACCTTATTCATCTTATAACTGAAAGTTTGTACCTTTTTACCAATCTCTCCATGTCTCCCCCACTGGCAACTACTTTTCTACTTTCTGTTTCTGAGTTGAACTTTTTTTTGTTTCTTCAGATTCCATGTATAAATGATACCATGCAGCATTTGTCTTTCTCCATCTGGCTTATTTCACTTAGCATAATGCCCTCCAAGTTGTGAATTTGTGATCAACTAATCACAAAAAGTGCTTTCTTTCTGCTAATGGTTGGACCTCATAACCTTTCACAAGTTTCAGGTTTAGCCAAGGATTAAATAAGTAATGCTTTTATTTATTTATTTTTCTGATTCCTGGGGCCCTACTTGGACTCAGTGGGGATAACTGAGGGCCCAGGAATCTGCTATTTATTTATTTATTTATTTATTTATTTATTTATTTATTTATTTTTCAGCCAAGCCATGTGGCTTGTGGGATCTTAGTTCTCCAACCAGGGACTGAACCTGTGCCCCCTGCAGTGGAAGCGCAGAGTTTTAACCACTGGACTGCCAGGGAACTCCCAGCAGTGCTTTTATTTACTTATTTATTTTAAAATTCTTTTTAATTTCTTATTTCTTGGCCACGCCACAAGGCATGAGGTATCTTAATTCCCCTACCAGGGATCAAACCCGCACCCCCTTCAGTGGAAGCGTGGAGTCTTAACAACTGCACTGCCAGGGAAGTCCCCCAGTAATACTTTTAAATACTCCACTTTGTCCGGATTCATACTGGGCCACCAAAAAAGTAGATGTTGTCAGCATCCCTCATAAAATCCATTTTAGTATTATTTTCAAGGCCTGTGGCATCAACCGAGGCCTATATTCTACTTGTTCAAAAGCCATCCAATTCCTAAATTCCCATGATTGGAATTGGTCTTCTGATGTAAACTATTGACCACTAAAAGAAGGAAATAAAATTGCAACTATTACACTAAAGACCATTCATGTAATGGCACAGATCTGTTTATTACACTATTAGAATGAGTACTAGACCTAAAACCATATATCGGTCTTTGAATTCTTGCTCTACCACATGCACTAACTATGGAACTTGAAGCAAACCATTTAATTTCATTAAGCTTCTGATTCTTCAGCTGTAAAGTAAAAATAACAACTTCTATAAGAATGCCGGAGGGATTAAGTGAGGTGATGTATTTTTAAGCATATAGAACTGTTTTTCTGATGCCTCAGAGACTAAATTAATTGTTTTAAGAACGGAGCATTGAGCAGTCTGATGTAAGAGTGTGGCAGATACTACTATTTCTCTAACCAATAGTCGTTTTCCTCTTTTTTAGTAATCAGATTTAGCTCAGGGTAACAATGAGCCAGATTAAAATAATTCTTACCAGCCATGAGCAACCTACCTCTGGACATGAGAAAATAGACCCATATTTGATCAAGCCAATATATTTGGGGCCCTATTACCTCCAGCCAAATCCAATGCTGACTGATGGAGGGAGAGGTAGAAAGCAAAGGGAGGCATCTGAAGCCCAGGTTGCTGGCTGGAGTATAAAGGGTAATCACAGCAGGATGATAAAGTGGCAAATGTAAAAGGGAAAAGGTAGAAGTTATTACAAAAAAGAAAAAGAAACCTCTTGACTGTGTTCATGCTTATCCCAGCACCAGCCCCATCCTGGGAAGGCCTGATGGCTACTGACTACAGTAGAGATTGAACACAGGCTGCACAGCAAGAAGACACTCTGAGCTGCCTGCTTTCCTATAGACTAGATTTCCTCTTTCTCTATGGAAAAGCATTCCTGGCTGCCATGTTTCTATTGTATTAGGTGCGAACTCAATAACTCAAATTATTTTTGAAGCATTTATTGTGTTTATGTTTCAAACAGCCTTTTTCATTGCCAAGCAAAGGGAGGGTGATAAAAGTGGCTGAATCCATTTTAATTCAAGAACAATGGTTTCTTTTTTTTTTTCAGTGCTAAGTTGAAACATGACTGGGCTTGGTGTCTACTTTTAAAGAAATTCAACTGATTGTAACTAAACTTCATGTGTAAAGATGCCCTTAAGCAGACATCCAATACTTAATAGAATCAAACCCACAGAAATGTGGTGATTTCTTACCATCTCTTCTTGGCACCAGACAAAAAATGTCTGTCCTACATCTGACGATCCCATCCCTAAACTCCATGGGCACCCAGTGGAGAAACATTAGTTTGGCCTATTGCTGTTTAAATCATATCTTAAGATGAAACAAGGATCAAAACATGGAACTAAGGTGATGCAAGTAAGGCACTCACCTCAGGCACAAAACTTAAGGGTGTTCAAATCAACTCAGTAATCAAGATAAATAATCTTTTACGCAATATTTTAAGACAAGCAATCTCCCCACATCCATCCTGAACACAATATAAAGCTTTAAATAAAGACATAATCCGACCTTGCACTTTCAGGATTCACCTCATCTTAATGTCAGCCATTGTATGTCACATTACATTGGAGAATCTTCTTTGGCTCACATTTGATCCTACCCTGATTTTATGGGATGGACAGTTGCAAAATAAAAGCACACAGAGAGAAAACAAGAGCCATTGGGGTAAAACTTTGGAAAGGACACTGACTGCTCATGGAGGCTCTGAGGCACTCCCATGGATCATGTTTAATGGGCTTCCCCAGAGAACCAGTGTCCCCTTCTGTGGTCCCATCTCCAGGGCCATGTTGAGGTCCACTTGGCCTCTGAGAGTTCAAGCATAGCCTGGGGCATTTCCACACCACTATGCGCTCCCTTGGATGGGACATCTCTGCCCCAGCGCCACGGAAATTGATGTATCCTCATGGATTCTGGGCCTGGAGATACTCAGAGGTCCTCTCTGAACCCAGGCTTTGCTCAGGTCCCATCATGCTTTATGCTCAAGTCCTCCTGGTTCTAACCAAGTACAGTTTTTTAAAAAAATCAAGTCGGAAAGCAACTGTCAGTTGATATGTTTTCTATTTTTCTGTATTTGAAAAAAGTTAACACGATATTTTTCCTTTCTATTTTCATAAAAGTAAGCCAGGAAGATGACTTCCTGTTAACAGATGTTTTATTTCGGCCTTAGGTGTGGCTGGAACTAGCCAGGCTGAATCGGTCTTCATTGTGAAGCCCTCGTTAGTGCAAATAGCACAACGGGTGTGACTGGAACTGCATGCCCGAGCCTTGTTTTAAATATCACTGCCACGTGTGCTCATGAGTCATGAATTATGCTTTTAGGCCATCCTGCTAGCAACGATTCTTGAATCAGGAAGGTGTCTGACCTGAGGCATTAACTAGAGAAAATAATCTATTCCTTCGATTCTGTCCCAGCAGAGCACTACATTTTGAAAATGAAAACAACTCACGGGCATCCTACAGAGCACCATGCATTGCTACAGAAGCAGATATTTCCAAAAAATCTCACAGACCACGTCGGAGATGGTCTTCCTCATCTCCTGGTTGTCGTTCTAAATGATACAATTTGACTGTCACTAATGTCATTTGATTCTAATCCTTCCAGCCCAGGAGAGCCAAAAATATTCCTGAAGTTCCCTTTTTCTGGAGGTGAGACACCATGATTTTTCATAAATTCAAATTGAAATGGTCCTTAATTTGTTGTTTTCCTCCAGCTTCTTTTTATATGGGGCCTCTTCGTGTCAATCATTGAACCATATGTCACATCTATAAGGACACTGCATCCTTGTTTCAGAGCAGAAATGGTTCCAATGTTATGGCTTCTTTAATTTTTATGAGAAATACAGTATCTATTTATGTCTCTCATATTTCAGTCTTCTATTTGCTTCTGAAAAATTGGACCAGATAGGGATGGAGAGTTTCATCTAATTTAGCTCATCCTTTCTTACTTTCCTTTTTCTGTACATTTATTGTTTCCTACTAGAGCACCTCAAAGAGAGCCTAGCTCTGTGTGTACTGTGGATATCTGATGGAGGTCAGCTCTGTATATATGGCACTACCTCAGAGGGAGACCAGCTCCGTATATACTATGGTACCTCAGAGGGAGAGTGGCTCTGAACACCCTGTAATGGTTGCACAGAACACAGGAGGAGGGCAAAGTAGGCCTTGAAGCTCACTGAGGGATGGGCACTTTGCTTTTCTACCAAGTACTCTGGAAACCTGATTGTCCTTGGTAATAGTGTTCCAAGGACTAGAGGTAATGAGATCAATCTATTTTTCTATTGAAGTATAGTTGATTTACAATGTTGAGTTCATTTCCGCTATACAGCAAAGTGATTCAGATATATACACATGTTTTTTTTACATTCTTTTCCATCATGGTTTATCACAGGATGTTGAATATATCCTGTACCTTGTGCTATACAGTAGGACCTTGTTGTTTATCCATTCTATATACAGTAGTTTGCATCTGCTAATCCCAAACTCCCACTCCATCCCTCTTCCACCCCCATGAGATCAATCTTGAGTGTATGTTTGTGGGTGAGGGTAAAGAGTGAACTGAAGGAAATTTGATTGGCTGAAGTCAAAGGTGCAAAGGAAAGAAAACAGTCTTTTGTTTCGCATGGGGCCTTGTTTTAATGTTTGTTTTGGCTCCCGATACACAAGCCACTCAGAAACCTGCCTTGTGTTCCATCCCTCCTTCTGCCCCTGAGCCCTGTTTTCCTCTTCATTTCTTCATCTCTCTCCATCTTTCTTTCTTTTCTTTCTTTTCCCAGTTAAAATAGACAGTAGGAAAAAAAGGCCAGTCCTCTCAGGATCCGAGTGAGAAGTGGTGGTGAGGATGAGGAGGCGGTGGGGTGGAAGCAATCCTATGGTTTTCGTGGCCGAATCAGGTTCTGGGTCTGTCGCACAGGGTACCTGTTCTCTGTAACGCTGTCAGCGGGACACCCGAATACAGAACCTGAGTGAGCCTCCTGCTTCAGAAAGCAGATCTGGCCTCTGAGTGTCTGGAACTCCAGGCTCACGGAGTGTGCTCATGGCTGATATACAGACAGTCATTCAGGGTTTAGCCGAGGTAAACGCCTGCGTTCAGCTGCAGTCAGCCTGGAGGAGACTGATCACCTCAGCTGGCAGGAGACTGTCCTCACAGGCGGTGTCTGCTCTCACCCTGACCCAGCTCTGAGATCACATGTTCCCCTGGAGTCAGCTTCTCATTCTATTCTCTCATTCAGCCCTAGGATCCCCGCCGATATCAAAGGGTATTCCCACAGGGCATGATGAAAAAGGCCAGGCTGGCCCCTCTAATTGAGCTGGCAGGACCACAGGAGTGTGGAAGTTAAGACTCCTTTGAAATGTGCTTGTAACACGTAGGCGAGCAGGGGAGGCTGCAACCCCAGCAACACACCGTCATCTGCACCTCGCCTTTGCCAGTTTCGTTCCAGAATTTCTGCTCCAAAGGAAAGAGGTATAAATAAACTCATTCATTTCTTCAGATTGAAAATGAGGAAGGACACAGAACATATTTTTAATTAGGTATAGCACACATTTGTAGGCATTTTCTGGTTTCCTCTACCGTTTAAGCAGCTTATCAATCCAGTCATTACACAATTGTCCTCTTGATTAAGTAGAGCCTGATACTCATCAGGTCAAAGACTTTATAGCCAGAAGGACCAGTTAGTTTCAAGGCTTCATTGTTCATGAATCACAGACAGCTTGGACATATCCGTCATTGTCCCATGAGAGACAAGAAGATGAATGGGTTCGCATTGCCTTTCATGGGATCTACACCATCACCTTCACATCCAAGGGACTTGTCGTCATATCACAGCACCACATGATGCTCTAGAATGGCCAAGAAAAGCATCAGCCAGAAGTGGAAAGCATGAAAGATCCAGATTGTTCCTTCTGCCGACTCCTAGGTGTGTGACTTTGGATAAATCACTCGCCTTCTGTTTCTTCTTTCCTAAACTAAGGATGATAAAACTAATCCCAGTACTACCTTCTACACAAGACTGCTTGAAGTTCACAATAGATCAGACTTACAAAAGCACTTAAATGCTATAACGTCTTTAAAAAGTCTCAGTAGTTACTTTCATTCACCATTTTGAGCTATAATCCCCATAAACCGTGGGTAGAAACTAGCCAGCAACAGTCTGAGATAGTACATAATACCTCGAGTTTACTACTAGGACAATGCACTCATTGACTTGGAGTGGGGAGAAGGTGGTCGGTCTCTCATATTACATACTGGGACTGGATTCCAAGAGCCCACTCCCTCTTAAAGCAGGTGAACCAAATATGGAAAAAGAAAGGGGCTTTCGTCAACGAAGTCAGAGTAGGAAAATAATTGATATAAAGGGAAGCCATTATTACCAGTAGAAGCTTGAACCTAAAATTAAGGGGACCCACTGTATTTGTGGAACAGAGACGTAAAGGAAATACCAACTTGGAACAGATCGGGCTGGGGTGAGACATTTCTGAGTGGAAAGCTCTTTTCTCCATCAGCACCTCTTTGTCACAGCATTCCCAAGATGCTTTGAATTCTTAGAAGGACCCAAGCTGTTATCACTAACTCATTTTTTATATCACTATAGATGCTTATCGCTCTGGATAGATAGAGGTTTTATGAAAAAGACGTGTGATGCCTGGGACCCTGGGGCTCTGAATAGCCTGCACTAAGCACCCCAAATTGATGCTAGCTGAGGCACTGCCTGAACCTCCAGGCTGCAAGATAGAGAGCAAGCTCAAACCAATGTGTTCAACTGACAGCACAGCTCATGCTCAGGAGGGAAGTTTGGGAAGCAGAGGTAAGTGAAGGACCCTGAGGACTTCGGACTTCAGCTTAGAATGGTTTTATTTTGTGGGTCTTTGGTCCAAGGTGCTAATTCATTGTGTCTGGAGGATTCAATTTGCAGTGCTTTGTTTCGTATCTACTTACGACTTTACAAATAATAATTTTCAAATCTTTTATTAGGATGTTTGGAAAACAAAACCATTAATCTGCTTCTCTCTGGGTGATTTCAAAGCACTTATCTCCATAGTCTCCAAGAAGGCCAAGGAAGATAAATCTAATAACAAGGGAAGAGAAAATGTCCTTGGTGTCTCCTGCAGAGACATCAGGTGAATCTGAACAAACCCATGTGTTGAGTATCCTTCTGTCTGTCAAATACAACACTGAGGTATGATGAGGCAAGCTTTTTAGGATACTGAAGTTTTCTTTCCCTGGCTTTGGTTGTTTAAATGCAATTCCTCTGCTCTACCGAAAACATTTGCTAAACTGAATTATTTCAATCTGTTGTTGATCAGACTGTCTGAATTTTACACAAGTTGGAGAATTTATCTTCCCCACAGCTTGACAATTGGAGGTAACTAGTCAAGTGTGAACATTCCGTATATAGGACAGAGACCTGTTTTTCTTGTCTCCCTCTCTCTAATCCCAACTCCAGCCATGTTAGGAACAGAGACAGTATTAAATTTATTGGAGGAATTATTATCTCATGCATATTTCACTATGTTTATGAAATCAAGACTGTATTGTTTGTACTCTTCAATTCTCACCACACAACTCACTTAACTTATTTGACATTATCACAAAATATGGTGTTTCACATAAATGAATTTTCTAGGTAACCATAACTTCTCTGTTAGAGCCAGTGAACATGTTCTTACGTGAACTATTTTATTTGAAGATATTTTGGAAATACATTGAATGTTTCTCTGCCTCTCAAACAGTGCTTACCTGTCATGATTTTGTCTCTTTATTTTGCCTGACAATTCAGGGTCAACACCATGAACATCCGATTACCCGGCAGGGTTGTAATACAAAAATGCTTTCCAATAGGAGTGGAGAGAGACGCTTGCCCATACAAAATGGCCCTAGGCTACTGCAATATTTGTTTATTTGTAGTTCTTGGATCTGCCTTTTCTCATTTCTCTGCATCTCCCATCACAATATGATTATTTTTCTGACTCTTGCTCATTCTAATGGGTTTGCCCTTTCTGATATATTGTTTCTGATATATTATGAACTGGGAAACTATACTCTTAGGCTTGTTAAAATTGTGTATCCTGCAAGAAGATACAGGCACAACATGAAGATCAGAGGGACTATATAAAAAAGTACCTGAACTTCATACATGGATACTGAGAAATCCATTTGGTTGCTTATAGGCTTTTAAAGATATTACTTTCTGGCCATTAAATTTCAGATAGAATAAGTGACCGATAGAAAAGGGAAGCGTTACAGCATTTAGACACGTGAGATGGATTTGAGTCACATTTGTTCATGGCATATTTCTTGGAAAAACATATTGATAGTTCACCAGCCAGATTGTCATTTTGAGTGTGAGGCAGATGTTGAAAAAGATTTCCGTATCAGAAAAGGCCTCTTAAACACTATTAACTAGTCAATATGCAGAGTCTCTGATCATTTCACCATTGACAGTATTCGTTTGGCCATTTTGTTTGCTCAGAGCCAGTTCAGTGCCGACACAAAGGGCCTTGATTAGGAAGCCTTGTCAGCATCATGCCTTGCAGTTCCCAGAAGGTTGAAAGGAGACAGTGGCTTTGATCACGCCAAGCCTTCTCGTCTGCACCATCTAGATGGAATGGCCAAGGATGGCCATATGCTCTGTGGAGGCAGAAGGGGGAGAGGAATGGGAGGCTGAGTGGGACTGTCACCACCAGGGTCACCCAGAAAGATGGAAACTTGCCCTGAAATAAGTCAGAAGCAGCTAATTTTAAAGCCATTAGAGTGAGGGTTTCTGACTCTCTGTTAAACAGATGTCTCTAAAAACAGATCTTGCCTTTTCTCCCAAACATCTGATGCCGCAGGAAGCTGGAAATTGGGGCAGCTGTGTGTAGTCAAAGGACTCTCACAGAGAACCCAAGAGAAAAGGAAGAAACATCCTTGACGTAGCTCCCCTTCTTCTCCTCCTAAATAGTTAAGGACCTCAGGCCCCAAAAAAGAAATAAGTTAAATCTATTGTACCTCTAGTACCTGGAAAGGCTTCTAGTGAAAATGTTTACAGTTTGGTTTGTTCTCTTTGTGTTTTTAAGTAGAGCCTAACATTTTTTGTTAAATAATTCTAAAAAACCCTCTTCTCAGCTTATGATTAGTTGACAAACTGCAAAAGTTTGAATACCTGAACCACACCCAGCTCCCTTTTAGCTACTATATGGCCATTAATTCCATCCAGTCTATTTTATCATCTGACCCTGAGCTTTGATCCTTTCACATTTCTATAAATCAGGAACAAATTGGAGCTCTAAAGAGAGCTGTGACAGATTGGAGCCAACCAGCTTAATTTTTAAATATGGCCTCAGAGATCATAACATATTTCTTTTGACTGTATATATGATCCGTACCTCAGACCTAAGCAAAGACTCGGGCTTTAAAGTATGTCAATGCCACAGCAAGAAAGGGCTCTTTCATGGGCTATAATAGCCATGCATCTGTCTAGTCAATCAACAAATATTTATTGAGCACCTAATGCCTACTCAGACTGTGCCAGGATTTGAAACCATAGGAGGAGAAAAACAATCCAAACTGGGTGCTTATAGGGCTGGCAGCCCAGTGGATGCAGACAAGCATCAACAAAAACTTACACAAATTTATTTTTTAAAATATTTTATTGTTTATTTATATTATTCATTTGATTGTGCCAGTCGTAGTTGGCATGCTCCTTAGTTGCGGCTCTCAGGCTCCTTAGTTGTGGCCAGCAGGCTCCTTAGTTGTGGCATGTGAACTCTTTGTTGCAGCATACTTGTGGGATCTAGTTCCCTGACCAGGGACCCAACCTAGGGCCCCTGCATTGGGAGGGCAGAGTCTTAACCACTGCGCCACCAGGGAAGTCCTGCACAAATTAATTTAAATATCATTGTGGAGAGTGCCCTGAAAGAGATCAGGGAATTCTGTAACTGGGGGCCACAACCAAGTCTGGGAGTCAACACAGGTTTCCTAAGGATGAGACATTTAAGCTGAGTCCTGAGGCTGAGCAGGCATTATGGTAACCTGGTAAAGACGGGGAGGAGACAATGCCAGCCAGAGAGAAGGGCACGTACAGAACCCTGGGAGAAGCTCTGTTCGCTCAGACCAGTCACATGAACCATGAGTAGGCACATTGGGAACCTGCATGGTCATTTTGTACTCTTGCTTGTGAGTCTGCAGCCTTTTCCTCCTCCCCCACCACATGAAGTCCTGGGGGCCTTATCCAACCTCCACTGATGCTCACACCCTTCCCTCCTCCAAAATGTATATTATCTCCTTTACTTAGTGTTAAGCACTTACTGCCTTGAGCTACTTCTTAAAATTATCTTCCTTGTAGTATTCAGCTAGAGCTGCAAAAACAAAATACTACAGGCCAGGTGGCTTAAATAACAGAAATTTACTTCTCACAGTTCTGGAGGATGGGAAGGCAAAGATCAAGATGCTCTCAAGGTAAGTTTCGTTCTGAGGCCTCCTCTCAGCTTGCAGGTGGCCACCATCTCTCTCTTTGCTCACTTGGCCTCTTCTTTGAGGGCACAGAGGAGAAAGGGGGAGCAAGGAAAGTCTCTGGTATCTCTTCTTACAAGGGCACTAATCCCACCATGAGGACCCCACCTGCATGAACTCATCCAACTCTAATTACCTCCCAAAAGCCCCATCTCAAAATGCCATCACATTGGGTGTTAAGGACTTCAACATGTGAATTTGGGGGAGACATAAAGATTTAGTCCATAACATTCCTCTGTGTATATACATCTTGCCTCTACAACTAGACCATCAGCAAGAGAGTTTTGTGGACTTGTCTTACATACCCCTAAATCCTCAAAGCCTCTTATACGTATCAAATGCCCATAGCATTTAACAGATCGCCATGAATTATTTCTGTCCCTATGCAATTAAACAAACACACAGAGCCAATTAAATACATTAAGCCTTAAGTGACCCATGCAAGAGTAACCCTATAATGTCAAACGATTCGATATCAAATATGTACCTTTTCCTTTAGTCTCTCTCTCCTTTCTCTCTCTCTCTCTCTTTGTGTGTGTGTGTGTGTGTGTGTGTGTGTGTTGGGGAGTACATTTCTTTTCTACCTGATTTTTTAGCTGCTTTTTACTGGCATGTTCTATTTCTTGCTAAAATATTTATTTCCATACCTAATTAGGATTAGAATAATCAAGAAAAAGAACTCCTATATGAATGCATGCTGAAGACATATAGTTAGATACAAAATTAGAGAACAGGAATGTATGTTGATGATGATTCCAATTTGCAGTCTATGTATTATGAGATATATACATATATGAGATATGTATCTGATACAGACATATACATATATGATATATGCATATATGTAGCGCAGAATGGGTAAGAAATCAGATTGTGTACATTTGAATGTGAGTGCCTCCATTCACTGGATATGGAACTCCAGGCAAATGACTTAACCTCTCTCATTTGTATGTTGGGCATAATAATAGGAACTAGGTCATAAGATTGTTCTGAGAATTAATGAGCTAATATTTATAAAGCATATAGACCAGAGCATGGCACATGGAATCTCCATCCATACGAAGTGAAATGAAATAAATTGGAATGCAACAAAATAAAATAAAATGAAAACAGGTCATATAAAACGCCATAAATAGACATGCAAATATACCGATTGAGATGATCTCTGATGATAAAGGTATTTGATAACACTTTTTTGGGGGAAGAGGGGCCTGTATTTCCGAATTTCCTACAGTAAACATATATTTTTGAGACGAAGTCAAGATTAAGAATATATTATATAAATGTGTAATGTGTATATATATATAGATTTACACACATATACATATATATAATTGCTTCACTGCTCACAAGTCAGTTTCCTCTTCTGAAAAACGGAAACAATAATTATCTTGGAAGGATATCATGAGGATTAAATAGGTAATCCATGCAAAGGGCTCTGCTTAGCCTTTTACATATAATCCCACCCATCTCTACCTTGACCTGTATGGACTACAGCAAGGGGCTCGCTTGATCTCTGGCTTCAGGTTGAACTTGGTCATGGCAGAGCCCCAGCTCAGGGTTGTAGGGAGAGGAGAATGAGGGCGTGGCGTGTACTTCCTGAGCCCCTCCCCTTGAGGTCACCTGGCAGGCTGGCCACATCTCCTTCAGCTAAGGTCAGGCTGCATCAAGGCATCCTCTCCTCAGACCTGACTCCTTCCCATCCGGATAACAGCTCCTGTCGCTCCTTCACTAGGGTGGTCATGGCCTCTTACCAGCCGAGGGGTCCAGCCCTATTCCTCCTGGCTTCCCTATACCTTACCCACACCTTCGAGCACGTTCTTTAATTAGACCCTCTGTGATTCTGTGACTTATCCTAACGCAGCCTGCAGTCTGTTTCCTGCTGGTTCCGCATGATATAGACATCGTCTGAACTAGGGTGACTGCTCAGTAACTGCGAAGAGAGTATTATTGTATGGGTGAGAGAACAAGTGCAAAGGCTGAGTCCCCGGGGCTGGAGCATAAGGACCTGCCAGCAGTGCAAGTTCTTTGGCCTTCCCAGAACCTGGTGCCTTGTTTCAGAGGGAAGAGCATATATAAATACATATGTTCTAGGAGGTTAATTAACCAGGTTAGTTAGCACAACTAAGGAGTGTCTGGAGTGTCTGAAGTGTCTGGGTCCAGAATTTATCCTCTTTATACCCTCAAGGGCTCCCTGGGCACAGGTCACCCAAAGCCAGCAGAGGCTTCAGCCTTTGAGAGGGTTTCTCAGCTTCCAAGGATACTAGAGGAACCTGAATCCCATCTACAGCACCTGGCAAGGGCACCCCTGGTCTGGAAGGAGAGGGCCACAGGAAGAGCATTTTGATGTTATTGAAATCCCTGGTTGTCATGCTCCAATTTTCTTTCCTTCATGCAGAGTAATTGAGACAACCACTTGCTGGTGCAGAAGGGTAACCGTTCACAGCTCGTCTCTCTCCAGGTCTGGCTGCTCTCAGCTTTGGAGCCTGCGTAGCAGCTTTTATGCCTTCAGGTTATCGGCTGGAACTCTTTGTCTGACCTAATCCCATCTTTTATTGATCTGCTTATTTAATCATGATGTTGGGAATAAATAAATCATGTTTATTATAAGTATGATTTATTAACAACATGCAGGGAAGGCTTCCTCTCCACAGTTCTTAAAAAAACTTCCCTTTTTACATGCACTGTCATTTCACGAACTGGGTAGTTTCCAAGTAAAGAAAGAGGTAGGTGCTACCATCAAGAGGCAGCTGGTCTGGTGATTAGGAAAGCAGACACTGAAGCCAGATTACCTGAGTTCATATCCGATGCTATCACTTTACCATCTGTCCCTTGGTTTCCTCATCTGCAACATGAGCATGATTGTGGTAGCTCCTTCAAAGAGTGGTTGTAAGGATGAAAAGAGTGAACATAGACAAAGTGCTTAAAAGTTTGTTTTGTGTATGACACATATATGCACCACAGGGATATTAACAATATTTGACCAGGAATTAGAGCAAGTGTTTTTGAAATCTTGACAAGGCAGGGAGGGAGGTGTCAGGAAGTGGGAGCATGAGGGGGTTAAAGTAACCGACCTTCTCGCAAGCTTTAAAATAACTAAATCCTAAGAGGAAGAAAATATCATGGCTTCTCAGATGATTCATGCATCAAATACTTTTGAACACCAAACATGTGCCAGGCAGTCTTTATCAAGCGTTGGAGATATATCAGTGAGCAAAGCAGGCAACAGAAGACAGCGATGTTATACTCTAGTGGAGGAAAGTAAGCAAAAACTCTGTAATATTATACAATATTAAATAATATTAAAATACAATTTAATAGTTATTAAATATCACTTTGACTGTATTCAGTGAAGTAACTGTGCCAGTCACTGGAATTAAGACACATAGCCCTATCTTATAAGACATTTCAGTCTCTTTGGGGACCCTGGACATTTACATAGAAAGGTCACTTTTACTAAAGGCCAGTGATTGTTACTGATAGGTGTTGTTGAAGATAGAGGTGAAAGGCGTGAGAAGGAGGCCTTCTAGGTGCCAGACATTCACAAGCTCAAGACCTCATGGAATCACCCTGCTCCAGGTTGTGCACCTCATGTTTGCAGATTCAGAAGCTCAGTTTAGTTATGGTGGCCACTGCTGATGAGAATGTGGGGAAATGACTCCAAGTAACCATATTCACGAGAGACTGATGTATAAATCAGTATATCAAAGTATTTACAAGGGCATATTCTATTCTTATGACAAAACACAATTGAATCAGATGGGGCAGCCTCCTGGTAGGACTCAAGATACCAGAAGAGGTGGGGAAGGGGGAGAGGAGCCTCAATTTATAGTCAGATGGGTACTTAGTGAGGTGGAATCAAAGAAAAATGAGTTAGTCATAGCACTTACCTAGATAGGACCCTGCACAGATTGTTCTGGAAATGTGAGCTTTGTTCGCTCAGCAAGTGCTCGGGTGGGGAGGCGCCTTCAAATTGATAATTATTTATCACAAATAATACGGACCAGGCCTCCAAGACATTGTAGCACACCTTCTGGGGCAGCAGCTTGAAGCTGTCTTTCTATGCATGTGGGACAGGGTGAGGCCAGTGAATGTGTGAAACCCAGGCAGGATGAAGGGGCTGAGCCCTCAATCAGCTCAGTCTAGACGGTGCTGAGTTATGGGGTACAGGGAGGCTGCAGCCTTCAGGTCGCTCCTACTCTTATAAACTGCTCTCTCCTTCCCCTATAACTCATTATTATCCCATTTTCTCCCAGCGGGTTCTCAGAGCCACAGCCCTGCTGCAGTACTGTGACAGTGACAGTGACTGTCTAAGCCAAAGCTGCCTCACGGCCACCGCTAACTGCACTGCCAGCCCCACCAAAGAACCTCAGGATGCTGAAAGAAGATGTGATCCAGCTTCTGTTAAAGGAGAAATCTTTTTACATCTATTTGCCTCACTGCAAAACCTCCTCCATCTGAAGACCCAGACCTAAATACATAGTAGCCCCCACTTCGTGACAGCGGAATTATCGTCAACGAAATGTCTTTTCCACTGTTAGTGTGGGCATACGTAAAAGCGCGCTCAGAATTAGAACTCTTAAGTTGATTGTTTCTTTCCCGTCATGCCCCAGTGAGTTTCTATTATACGAAAATGAATTTCCATTTTTTGGATCGCGAAAGGCCGTAAGAGGGTTTAATTTTCTACATTATGTGCCTCCATTTGGACTTGCCGAAAGTCGTTCCTTCCCTGGATTATGCCTAATTTTGAACAGGTGGCCTTCTTTCTTCAGTTCATTATAACACTAGTCCCAAGCTGGCTAATAGAATCCTTGGTGCCCTTCTTAGATGTTACTGGCACAAATGTTTGCCTTAATAAAGCTGAATATTTAGAGGTAGCATTTTTTTTTCCATGAAAAATGCCGTGTCTACGCTGACTGCAACACACTTACTCCAAATTTCCTACTTCAGCCAGGAGAGATTTGTCACAATGTGACATGCTTTACATGTCCTTATAGCATGTCAAGACTCTCTGAAAGATATATTACTTCAATTAGATGTGTCAAACCATCTGCCACAGAAAATTCAACATGTCCTCTCTGCCACCTGATGGAACATAGTTAATTTATTCAGGAGGTGGCTGGAAAGTTGGCAAAGGCTCAGCGCTTTGTGGAAGGAAGATTTGCTGTCATGAGACTAAAAAACAAAAACCTCACTCATAATGAAAAAGGAATGCCTGCTGCAGGCAACATGAAAAGGATCACAACAGATGCACTTATTGGATCAGTTTAGTTTACAGTAGATTGCAGATCCCAAGTTGACTTCATACAAGTGAATCTTGGTATAATCCATGAGCTTGGACACTTGATCGTTCTTCTGCAGCTGCTTTGCCACACCACCTGCATATTTTGTGTGCAGATGATGTGCAGCTTCCAGAAACTTCCTTGTGGGAGGTTGACACCAAATTGCCACAAATGGACAACCTGCAATCTCTCATATATTTGGGTGGAGGTGGTTAGAAATACGCTGGGAACGGGGCCTGTCATAAATTGCTCTGGATTACTTTCATCCCTGCAGGATTATCAGGAAGTGGGGAAATAAACATTGAAGGTTTTAGAATCAGCAGGGAGGTGTGACAGACACTCATGTAGTAGCAAAAGGACAATGGGGGCCTTATGCCTTTCTAATAACAGGAATGCTCTGAATTAGAATTTATCACCACCAAATTGACTCTTCTTCATAGCCAATGTGAAGTGGATTCAACCCAGGCTTATGGTTCATCCTCCCAATCCTCCACCAGCTATCTAAAACCCTTTATCTCTAAAACAGGGTTTCTCAATCTCTGCACTATTGACATCTTATATCTGATAATTCTTTGTTGTGGGGGGCTGTCCTGTGCTTTGTAGGATGTTTAGCAGCATCTCTGGAGTCTATCTACTACATGCCTGCAATTCCTCCCCAGTCACAACAATCAAAAATATCTCCAGACTTTCTAAGTGTCCCCTGAGATGGCAGGGGCAAATTGTCCCCAGTTGAGAACTCCTCTATTAATGGTTTTGGGGAGAAGAGATGCCAGGGTTAACTGTGGCAAGTCACATGACAATTTTCAACCAATTGCAGCCTGTTGGCATGATCAGGGTGGTAGCTGTCTCCATTACTAAGGAGTACCCATTATTTTTTCATGCTGGCAATGGAATCACCAATGAGACCAAATTCTTGGACTTCAATGATTTGTGGACATAACAATATTACAAACCTGCTCCCTAGCAGTCATGATAGAGATAAATATGCCACTTTCATGATTAAACTGTCCAAGGTCATGAGTTATCTTGCAGTCTTCCCAGAGAACCAAGGCAGGGCAGATCGAGAACTCATAATCTTAATGTGGTTTAGTCGACCACAAAAAAAGCAAAGCATTATTCAGCCAGATGTCAAATGATAATAGTTGGGACTTTGGGTCTGTCTCCTGTAAGTGTTGGAAAGCAGTGAGTTGGGCTTCCTCAGGCCCCTGAATGATGAGTGTGGTAAGCACGGACACTTGAGATAGCAAGAAGTTCACATGGCCAGATGATGCTGTAAAGTGACATGAAAAAATGCTTTAAATCAAGAAATAAATGTTACTTAAAGAAATTGGCATTGATCTTTGATAATCTCTCTCTCTCTCTCTCTCCCACCCACACACAAACACAGAATTAGTCATGGCATATTTTAACCTAAGGTTTGGATTCTACTCCGCTCGATAAAGAATAGGGCCTTGGGTCCTAAATCACTGATGTTTATGAACTGGAAGTTATCCTTTTACCATTACTCATAAAACTGATTAAAAACACTTTAAAGACTCAAAACTCTTTTCTAAAACTCTATTTCTCTCTTTATGAAGTGCAAAACACATTTATTTAATGGAGAGAGGTCCCCTTCTTACACATCTATTGGATGCTGCTTAGATCTTGATTCTTCTAACTCCAGAGCATAATATTGCCAGCTGATAACAACAAGGTCTTGCATTTTTGACACTTCTTCCTACAGCACTTAGCACTTTCCCACATATCATCTCAGTTAATATTTATAAATACAACCGTCCTCATTTGACAACTGAGAAAACTGAAACTTAAGGTTTTTTTTCAAGTTCATCTTGGGAGGGAAGGAGTGAGGAAGGTTAAACACTGCTCCTCTGGCTTACAACAAAAAGACAGCTTTAACCCTTGCATTTTTTGCATTTGTTGGACTATGAAAGAGACATACTGGTTGCTGAAACTGCCCAATGGTGTACGTTTAGTTGTTTGCATCCAAATGATTGAAAATGAAATGTTTAAAAAGAAATGGTAACAAGCTGTACTGTGGCATTCTAGATCAGTTCTCTGAGAAGGCAAAGTGCTTGGGGGATCATATCCTTTGAGCACAGCGGTACCAGTGGTCAAGCATTGCAATACTACTCCAAGGAGATTACAGGCCCTAGACATATCACACACATGTGTTCCTCTTCCTCCTTCCTTCACAAATTTACTCAAGTTAAATCAGAGTAACATGACCAAGGGAAGTCTTGCAGTTAAAGGAAAATCATAAAAAGACAAGAGAAGATAGGATACAGGGCTAGAGAAAGAAGCGACTTCCATTATTGTATCTTGGTGATGATAGGAGGGCTGTGGGCAATTTATACCCTGTCATCTTTAGGTACTTTTTTAAGCACCAGCTCACAGAGATACCTCCTTTTTATTCCCAAGTCAACCGCCTTTTCAAGTCATTGCCTTTTTAGCAGCAAACCCAGGCCAGCCCCCACAATTATCACCCCAGCCCCCCACCCCCAACTGTTGAATCTATGGAAGGTGCCCTTACCTGGGGGTGGTATTGACAGTGGAAGTGAAAAATTAAAAATTGTTTCCTAGTTCAGCACCTCGGGAAGAATGAGAAACCAGAGTTTCATGGTCTCACACTCCTCTTAGGAACGAATTTCCTCTGAACTATGTTTCCATGTTCAATGGCTTATAGGAAAATTGAGGCTCATAATGTAAGCCAACCTCCCAAAGGTGATGTGAATAGTTCATCACAAAGCAATTTTGACTCAGCCAATGTTCAACAGATAGTCATGAAGTATAGGGCCCAGGTGATGAGCCCTGCATAAACCTGAAACCGAAGAGGTTTAGGAATTAAAGCATTCAGAGCTTAACTGCTCCCCACGTAACAATGTGTGGTCCTGCCAAACAGTGCTGCCCATGCTTGTCATCCCTTTGCAGTCACTGTGCACCAAGGATCTCTGCACATTTATCCTCATTATCTCTGACTACAATAGTGAGAATCTAATTTTTCATGGAGACGTCAGTTACTTTCTGATACTGAATGGGGGAATATTAACTCTTTCAAGCGTTCCGGGTGTTGTTAAGGATATGGCATGCTAAAGGACATCTATTTGGAAAAAAATAATCAACCTCTTTTAATGCTTGGCACGAAACCATAAGTTCAGTTCAGGTGACAGCATAATAACCATGTCACAGAAAATAGTGACATGAATGGTAATCCTAATCTGTGTATTGAGTTGCAATGAAAAAATAGTACTGGTATTTATGGACCTTTCCCTGGGTACAGCTAAGAAGATTTTCATTTCTCCTGAAGAGTGTTTGCAGCACAGTCATAACCAAGCTGAAACTTTGATTTTTTGTACTTAATTCCATGGCTCTTACTAAGCAGTAAATTCTTGGGCCTCCTCAGTCAGAATCTCTCAATACCTCTAGCAGATAGATTTTAAAGGACTCCAAAACCCTCACAAAGTGAGCCAACAGAAGTAAGGTCGCTAAAATTTACAGACAATTTGGAGAATAGAGAAAGATGTTATATTATGGGTCTAGGAACCTTTCTCCTCGGTGAAAATTATTAAACAAAGAGTGGAAACAACACACCTGTCCTTCCAACAGGATCACTTGCCTTTCCTAACCAATCCGGCTTCTTTCTCACTATTCCTGGGAATTCCAACATCTGTACAAGCCCAGCTTGTATCACGGAATCTTTGTGTTCAAAATGTTTTTCATTATGCTCAATCCTCTAAACATAGCAGTGGCATCCCAATTTGTCTATAAAACTCCTTGAAAGACTATGCTTTTGTTCATTATAATGATTTTGTTTCAGACCCTGACATTTTGGCATATACACCATCACTACAGTGTTTGACTGTCAGTGAACCAGCTCCACTCCTGTCCTGAAAGGGGACGTGTTTCTTTGCTTTCACATTTGATGTTTGTATACCAACTGATAAAATACAAATAAAAGAATGAAAATTTTTAGCTTTTCAATTCAGTTTCTGGCCATACTGTTAATATAAAGGATTATATTTCCATTGTACAAATAAAAAGAAATAAGGAAGTTTCTTCAACACAAATAATGTTCTTCTCATTTAGGTTAGTAGATTTTTTGACATTATTATTGCAGTGTAAACTTGTATTTCTTCTGAGACCACCTCACATTTCAAATTAAGACACTCACCTATCATACGTAACAGTGTAATTTCCATAGCAACCCTCCTTCTCTTTAATTTTTTAGCATTGTCATTTTTAAATGTAAATTATCTGGTTGTTTGGTTGCATCAATCCCAGGCCCCCCAAAAATGTAACTCATTAAAAATATGCATAACATTGTGGTCTGATGTCTTTAGAAATGAAACAATGTTCAATAAAAGCCCAGTTTTTTTGCTATCATGTAGCTCTGTGCTATTCTTTCTCACAGCTTTAACCTCTGTAGCCTTGCCCAAAAAAAAAAAAAAAGGAGCCAGAAGTAACAAATACTTTAAAAGCTGAGCCTATCATCAAAACAGTTAGTTTCCAATTCTTTTCTCTTACCTTATTGTAGCAACTGAAATGGGGCTCTAGAGAGCTTTACATTCCTGAAACTGCTTCTTAATAGATTTTAAGAGATTCACCAGGTTATTTGAAGAATCCTTGTCAAACACTTCTAAAGGAAAAAAATACTCCGTGAAATATATCATACATTGAATCTAGAGACATCCATGTGAACAATTACAATTCTATTTCAAAGTTATTCATGTAGAAACCCTCTCACAAGAGAGTTGCCCCTCCAAAAATAGCTCTTTTCCCCTATCCCTGCTTCCAACACATGCCTACATCCATCAAACCATCAGGGAACAAGCCCTCCTGAAGCTTTCTTCCTGGGTATCCTGGTGTTACTCTTGTACCTGCCTTCACAGGTCATCTGCAAAAACTCTTTACGCAACATGAATGGGTTTCCCAGGGCTTCTGAAAAAAAGAGTCAGTGACTCTGGAATTTGTAAACCTCTTTCGTTTGTATCTCTCTTTGAGCTGTGCAAGGTTTCCTCCCCAAAGCTCCATGCTTTAGAGAGCCCCACAGATCACAAACATATGCATAAATTAAAGTTTTTAAAAACACGTGGTGCCACTGCCACTTAGAATCTGGTGCTCAACTATGGTAACATTCAAATCATAACCTTAAACACTCATGCATGTAACTAACACCATTCAGGCCCCAGGGAAATGCTTCTTCTCATCTCTTTCCCTATATCCTAGAAACAAAAAGCTACTATAGTCAAACACCACAAAGATTTTGGACTGTATCCCTATTGACACTGAAGATGGATACAACTATGGAGTCAGAGAAGGATTTAGATTTAAAAAAAAGTTTATGACAAATTAGTTAAATTCTTCCACTCAGCATGGATGCAATGATTCTTACAGAATAAAGCATCATTTCCCAGTGCCAAACATCCAAGATATTCATGGATTGGTGCAATATTGACAACAATTGCACTTGGCGAAGGAATATTTTGCAATATTAAAAAATTCATTTTTCCCTTCAATGTGTACATCTAGGCATAACACCAAGAAGCATGATATTATTTCTTTACTTTGGCAACTAGGTTGAAGATGAGTAATATAATCGCCAATAGTTATATAGAAGTATTTAGTGAAATTGAACAACATTTAAACACAGAGAGATCAACTCAATGATTGGTGATGACTTGGGTGGCACAGGGAGGGTAGGAAGGAGTAGCTGGAGGGAGGGGATATGGGGATATATGTATAAATACAGCTGATTCACTTTGTTGTACAGCAGAAACTGGCACGAGTGTAAAGCAATTATACTCCAATAAAGAGCTTAAAATATACATATATATTTAAATTTCAGCTTCATTTAAATTATATTTAATATGTGAGATTCACTAATTACTGTTTATAGTTTTGCCTTCGAATTTAACTGATAATTGTGAACATTATTTTATAAAGCTACATAAAAATAACAGCCTGATTCAAAATTTTCAATGTGTCATTTATGAAGGTAAAATTTTGAGGTAGGAAGATAGAATATATTTTATTTAACAGTTTGTCAATTGACTTATAAATGCCCAGGCCACACAAATGTTAGGGGCAAGTCTGCTCTTTGCCTTTAATCAAGAATTCCCAATTTTGTGTTGAATTCTACCTTAATTGGATGACCTCACCAGGCTCCTCTTCCTGCACTACTATTCTGGAGTTTTCTTCAGAATTCTTGGCAGGCCATAAAGATGGATGAAAGTGATGAAGCTTCTCCAGTTTTCACCCAAGATTTTATCTTCCATGTTCTTCTCTTTCTTCCAGCACTCATAAATACACAAAGACATGAGCTCAAGGCTTAGGAAATGAAAGCTATGAAATTCTCACCAGAATGTTGGGGAACCCACTCCCAAATCTATCCTAGGATATGTGTCCAAATGAAAAGATTTTCCTTCATGCCCTTCATGCTATGACTTTATGATCCATTCTAAAGCTATAAAGGATTTGTTTTCATCAAGTACATAATGCATATTCTGTGAACAAAGCAAATTTTTCTGAGGAGTGAGTCATTCTCTCAAAAAAAGAAAAAAGAAAAATTACTCATGTGGGCTACAATTATTTGGTGAAAGTTTCTGGAACATTACTTTTTAACACTCCTCATATTTTTAGATCTTTGCTTTATGGTCTAAATTTAAGAAGTTAAACAGCCCTTTGAACTTTATTTAGAATAAACTGCCCTTGTATCACTATTTTAGGAATGCAAGGATCTAGCTAATGGGGAGGAGGCTATTTCACCAATCTGTGCTCCGAAGGTCTGCTGGGATCCGTCTCTCAAGATGTGTAATACACATGTGAGCTGCTATTAATAACAATTTGTCGTGATTAGGAAAAAAATTAGGTAGTCCTTTGACTGTCAGGTTGTTATCCTAATGAAAAGCTGTCAAGATAATTTTATTTTACTCTGAAATGTCTCCATCAATTAACTTCAGTTGATTGCCAGAACATTAACCTTGGTTTGCCTCTCAGACCTGCTGTTCCTGGAATGTGTAAATAAAGATAGGGTATCAAACATCTCACTGTTTAAAAGTGATTTGTTGGACTTTTTTCTAAGCCATATAAATAAAAATCTAATGTCCTGATCATTTAGGTATTTTCCTGGGATTAAGAATGTATACCTGAAAGTGTCAAATAAACTCTACATCTTATGGCAGGTGCGGGTGCTATTCAAGTTTTTCAATGTCCATAGAGCTACTTTATGATCATATGAAGTTGTAAAATAATCAACCAACAAGCAACGTGCATTGTTATATTAGTACTGGATGTGACACCTACAAGATCTCCTAGACAATGTTGGTGATAGCAGCCTCCCCAGGAAGGTCACATTCACAGTTCACATAAGTGAAGCACATTCAGATAACAGGAGAGAGCAGACTATGTCAGCTTATTAATGGACCCAAAGAACAGAGTTTACACAGATATTGAGACCAAACTAGTGGTTACCATTAAGAGGACAACATATGGATGGGAGAGTGGGAGGTACAAACTATAGGTTGTAAGTTAGGCTCAAGGATATGTTGCACACACAGGGTATATAGCCAATATTCTGTAATAACTCTAAATGGAAAGTAAGATTTAAAAATTGTATAAAAACTTTTAAAATTATATTGTAAAAAGAGAACAGAGTTTAAGCTGGTGGTAATATCCTTGGAACCCCGACCTTCAGCCTAGTTTTTTCTTACTTCTGCTTCTATTAAATCTCCATTCCCTCACAGGAACCAGAAGAAACTGGGGTGTTGCTACAGAGAGCAATGATTCACAGGTTTCTTCCCACAAAGCTAAGTTCTGAATTACCTCAATTGCTTTTGGGAAAAAGACAGGAACACTGCATTATAAATAATGTTGAACTTCTCTACAGTTCAGAAAACTTTTACATTCAATAGTCTCCATGAACTTCCTCCTGAACTTGATTGCAAGCTCCTCTAGACAGAAATAATGCCTAATGTATAATTGACTCCCTTAAATATCCTGCAAAGTAGCAAATGTCCAATAACTGTCTGTTGATTGAGAGAATAAATGAATGGACTTCTGTTTATGATAAAACATTTGGCCAGGTATCCAACTGAAACCAACTGAAAAGACTGAGGAAAGTAATTTTTAAGCCTTCTTAGTTACATTGAAGACCTTGGAAGATTATAAGAATTTTTCAGGCCAAATTCTACTTGTAGGAGAAAAAGCATAGACATTCCTTCTCATAGGAGAAAACTGCTTTTTAATGAGAGAGCATTTGTTAAGCTGGCAACATCGAGCTTTAGTTTTCATGGCCTCTTTGGTACAGGAACAGAAAACCATGCTCAGAACTGCCAAGTGGGTAGTTTAATAGGAAACTTTCCTCTCGAAAATATAGATCTCAGTTTAAATCTGAACCAAATGTAAACCATCTCTTCTTCCAACATGAGGCCACTACAAGGAAAGTCGCTTTGGTGCTGAAAAAAAATAGAGAAGTGTACCTGAGAAGTTTAAAGAAAAGAAAAAAAATGGTCATTACATGGCTTTGCAAACTAAATTTAAATTCACTAGGGAACTAGAAGAAATGTACCCCACTGGTACGAGATGTAGATGGTGGGGAAGGCTATGTGTAGGGGAAGATTGGAATGTGTTGGGAACTCTGTACTTCACACTCAATTTTGCTGTAAATCTAACAATTCTCTAAAAATAAAGCCTATTATTTTTTTAAAAATTAACTAGGTTGAGTCCTCAAAAACATGAAACTGATTTATTTCAAGAGGGTTCCAGAATGGGACTTCCTTGGCAGTCCAGTGGTTAAGACTACACACTTCCACTGCAGCGGGTATGGGTTCAGTCCATGGTTGGGGAACTAAGATCCCACATAGTGTGGCCAAAAAAACAAAAAAAAAAAAAAAAGCTTCCAGACCACTAATGCTCCATGCTCTCCAAGCAAATGAAAGTCCTCAGTGAAGGAAAGCACCTTCATTCCACACCTCAAAACTCCCACAAACACTTTTGTGAGCATTATACACATAGTCAAAAATCAAAAATACCCAAGGAAACAAAACATCATGAGTAAAATCCAGCAGAAATGGAGCCTATAAAATGTCAAGTATTGAAATAATAGTGCTTACAATTTAAAATGAGTCAAATATATGATTAAAAATTGCTTCAAGAAATATAAAATATAAAATCTGGTGTAAGAGATTTGTATGGAAAGGAAATATTACTTTTAGAAATGATAAATATAATAATTGCAATAGAAAACACACTATATGGATTTATCAGCAGATTAGAGACACCTGAACAAAGACATTGCAAGCTGAAAAGCAGGCCAAAGGAAACATTTCAAAATGTAGCACAGGGGAAAGAAGAAAGAAAGAAAGAAAGAAAGAAAGAAAGAAAGAAAGAAAGAAAGAAAGAAAGAAAGAAAGAAAGAAAGGGAAAGAAAGAAGGGAAGGAGGGAGGGAGGGAAGGAAGGAAGGAAGGAAGGAAGAAATGAAAAGCAATGAAGAGACAAAGAAGATAGAGTAAGAAGGTGTAACATACATACAACTGAAGTTCCAGAAAGAGAAGGAAGGAACTGAAGCAATAGTGAAGAGAAAATTTTCCACAACCAATAGAAGACATTGATTTATAGATTTAGGAATTGTAAAAAACCCCAAACAGGAAAAATATTTTTTAAAAAACTCATCTCTAGTCATATCATAGAGAAATTGCCCAACAAAGACCACTGGGAGATTTAAGGCAGTCAGAGAGAAAAAGATGGTTACCATCAAAGGAACAACATTTAGACTAATGGCTATGGTAGTCATAGGAGAATGGAATGATGTCTTCAATTTGCTGAGAGAAAATAATTGCAGACCAAGGTAAAGGAGAAATAAATTTATTTTTAGAAAAAAGAGTTTGTCACAAGCAGACCCTCACAAAAAGAAATTTTAAAGGAAGAGGGAAAATAGTCACAGGTAGATCTATGATACAACCAAGGAATAAAATAATATAGAAAGTTATAACTACTATAAGCATATATAAGTAAATATAATATTTAAGCATATGTGAGCAAATCATGTCTAAATTACATAGATAACTTGACCTCTTCTCACTACTTCCATTGCCACCACCCTATGCAAAACCAGCATCAACTTTTGCTTCAATTCTTTTTTTTCATTTTTTTTTTCATTTTTCTTTTTTTTTTCTTTTTAGCTGCATTGAGTCTTCTTTGCTGCACATGGGCTTTGGTTAGTGGGGGTTACTCTTTGTTGTGGTGCTCGGGCTTCTCATTGCAGTGGCTTCTCTTGTTGTGGAGCATGGGCTGTAATAGCATGGGCTTCAGTAGTTGCAGCACTGAGGCTCAGTAGTTGTGGTACAAGGGCTTAGTTGCTCCACAGCATGTGGGGTCTTGCCGGACGAGGGTTCAAACCCATGTCCCCTGCATTGGCAGGCAGATTCTTAACCACTGTGCCACCAGGGAAGACCCCTGCTTGAATTATTGCAATAGTCTTTCTAATCAGTCTTTCTGCTTCTGCCCTCAGTCTTTTTGATCCTTTTAAAATGTAAATCAGTTCATGGCACTCCTATGCTCAAAACTCTCCAACTGCTTCCATATCAGAGTAAAAAACAATACAGATCTTGGGACTTCCTAGGTGGTGCAGTGGTTAAGAATCTGCCTGCTAATACAGGAGACACAGGTTTGATCCACATGCCGCAGAGCAACTAAGACCATGTGTTACAAATATTGAGCCCATGTGCCACAACTACTGAGGCCCACGCACCTGGAGCCCATGCTCCACAACAAGAGACCATAAACAAGACTAAAAGGCAACCCTCAGAATGGGAAAAAATAATTGCCTGTGAAACAACGGACAAAGGATTAATCTCCAAAATATACAAGCAGCTCATGAAGCTTAATACCAAAAAAGCAAATAACCAATCCACAAATGGGCGGAAGACCTAAATAGACATTTCTCCAATGAAGACATACAGATGGCCAACAAACACATGAAAAGATGCTCAACATCACTAATCATCAGAGAAATGCAAGTCAAAGCCACAATGAGGTATCACCTCACACCGATCAGAATGGCCATCATCACAAAATCTGGAAACAACAAATGTTGGGGAGGGTGTGGAGAAAAGGGAACTCTCTTGTACCATTTTTCCACAACAAGAGAATCCACTGTAATGAGGAGCCCGTGCACCACAATGAAGAGTAGCCCCCCTCACCACAACTAGAGAAAGCCCGTGTGCAGCAATGAAGACCCAATGCAGCCAGTTAATTAATTAACTAACTAATTAATTAATTTAAAAAACAATACAGATCTATAAGGCCCACAAGATCAGGGCCCACATAACTGAGCCCACCATTTTCTCTCTAGCCTTATTTCAGAATACTTTTCTTCATTGTCTTTATTCCAGTCAAACTGGATTTCCACTGTGCTTGAATACACCAGAGTTCCTGCTGTCTCTACTGAGAATGCTGTCCTTCAGAAATACTCATGACTCTGTCCCTCATTCAAGTCATTACTCAAAAGGTACCTTTCCAAAGAGAACTGACTGAGAAAAGGTACTCAGGTGGGCAACTTCTAATCAACAAGTAATGTTATATTTCTTTTATTACTTGGGTGTATGATTTATAATCATTCTTTAAAATCATTACATATGGTTTATATATGTCTCTGTGTATTTCAACACTTTTAAAATGAAAAAAAAAATTAAGTGAATGAATGAACGAAAGAAAAATGAACAATGGCTGTTGATTGGTAATTGTCTTTCCCAGAGAGCTCTTACCTTCGGCTTCATATAACCCTGCTGCTCACATTTGGGGAAAGTTAGTTGAGCTAGGTGCCATCCCTCTTGAAATTGCTAGCAGTCCTATGCTTCTTAAAAGAACACGGGGTTTTTCTTTTAAAAAATAACGATAGCCATTCTTAAAAACTCATTCAATAACATTTTTAAACAATCATAGTTTTCCTTTTTGAAAGCTTTTTATCTTCAAAGTCCCCCCTGAAGCTTTGGATTTTGTTTGCTTTTTGTTCCTAAGCCAGGCAATCTGCATAACAACTGTATTTCACTTGAAAGTTCCATGCAGTTGTTAGAAGCTAGCTGCCGGCCCACTGTTTGTGGCACGATGTTGGCACAGCTGAGGATTAGCCAAATAAAGTGATAGTTTTACTTATTTACATTCTATTTAACTCCTACTCCTTTCCCAAGCTTATGAACAAGCTTTGGAACTAAACTTGCTTATGGTCAAATCCCATCTTTGCCATTTACTAACTGTAGAGCCCGGAGTAATTCTATTAATATCTTGAACCTCTGTTTCTCCAACTTTGTAGGATAGATATAAAGATCCGAAATAAGATAAGGTAAGATATGTCCCACTGGTACCTGATGCATATTAGATATTCACTAAATGGAAACAATAACTTTACCAAAGTACATTTGTTTGGCTGATTCAGAGCTGAAGAATATGAGAATGGGAGTAAGAGAGTCTAGGAGAAATACTGGAATCCATTTCTTTCTACAAATGCTTTCTTCAAAATGTAGGTAGGATTTAGGTCATTAGCCTGTTTTTGTAGATGATAGTGATGCCTGTGATCACAGGCATACAGGAGCTAAGACAGGAATGCAGGGTTCCCAACAGACCATCAGGCCGACAGTCTTTCAGATAAGGCTCAGTGCCTCTAGGGACATCCAGCTTTATTTAGATCCCTCCTGAAGTGATTTGTATTTTATCTTGGTCCCAACCTGCAGCTGTATCTGGCACCTGGGGTCTTAAGGATCCCCCACGTCCCCATGAAGACTTCATTGGCTCTTTTAGCCTAACTCTCTTTCTGACTCCAACAGCACTTCATGATTACTGTACAGTTTCCTAGGGAACCCCAAAGTCCCCCCCTCCAAATGAGGTTCCCAAAGCCATAGTTCTCTCAGCTACTAGAAGCTCCTCACCTTTTTGTCCTATATGAGTCCTTTATTCCTCACACCTGTGACGTTACATACTGATGCTGGCCCTCTCTTCCCTTCCATCTACTTAACCTCAGAGCGAATCCAGTCTTGGAATGAACAAGACAGAATATGAGCGTTCATGGTAATTGTATTTCTCTCTGTAAAATTGTGCTCATAATTTTTCTTTGTCTTAGTTTTTGCCTACATTTTTGAAGAACCTAATTTTTACATTTTCCTAAGAGAAATGAGACCATAAATTATGTCTCACAATTTACAGAGCTAATTATATGTCCTATCATTTTGTGCGTTCTTGCAATATCTTCCTTCCAACCATTCCCTTCCTCTCTCCCCATGCTCTATTTTGCACATTCCTCATGTAATGCTTGCTCTGCTATTATAAAGGACTTGACATATTGTGATATGAGTAGGTAGGAATGGGGCCATATTCTCTCCCTTTTACCTGCATGTTTTGCTTACCTAGACTGAGATCTAATACAAACTTAGTTCTGTTTGTGTAGCACCTAGTAGATTTTCACAAAAGAAAAAGGAGGAATAATGATTTAAAAGCATTGAGAAGAAAAAGAATGTTCCTTCTGCAACAAAGAACGTGACTTATTTCTGAAAATTGCCTAAACTGAAGCAACTAATATCCAAATAGTATGAGGGTAAGTCAAAAATAATCTGCACTCCAGTTATATTAAAACTTCTGTTGACCGCACTGTCTTATCAGAGCTTTTGATTCAAGGCTACTGTCTCCTCAGTCACTGCTGTTCAGGTGTGAAAGTGTTACTTCAGTTCATTTGTAACTGCGGTGTGAGCAAAAATGGATGCCCCACTTGTGATGTGTATGAAAGAGCAACATGCAGTGATTCGTTTTTTGTGGTCTGAGGGTGTGCATGTCCCCACACTTCTGCCCACACTGTCGACACTCTGTGAAAACTTCATTTTGAGGTGTTAAAGCATCCGCCCTATAGTCCTGATCTTGCTCCATTGGACTTTCACCTGTTTGGTCCCCTGAAATCAGCCCTACGAGGATGAAGATTCACTTCTGATGAAGTGAAGACAGCAGTGTATTTGTGGCTCCCAGCTCAGCCTAAAACATTTTTTAATGAGGGAATATGAAAGCTTGTTGACAGATGGACAAAATGTATTGAAAAGCAAGGAGATTATGTTGAAAAATGATGCATTTGTCTTTTCTAAAAGTTAATTAAAATAAATTCTGTAGCCAGAGTGCAGATAATTTCTGACTCACCATTGTATTTTTTCCCTTCATTCTACCAGATACAAAAAAACTTTTCCATGTAGATCTGAAAGAGTGATTTTCTCTCCTGGCTCTGTCCATTCCCCCACCTCCAAACAGATTTTTATTCTTTTTAACCTAATGCGAGGGGGCACTATGTATGAGATGCCTCTCATCCTGCCACAGAAGCCTTATCTTAATTT
The DNA here is from genome assembly GCF_030028045.1 of Hippopotamus amphibius kiboko. NCBI lineage: Eukaryota > Metazoa > Chordata > Mammalia > Artiodactyla > Hippopotamidae > Hippopotamus > Hippopotamus amphibius. The sequence goes on along the minus strand of NC_080200.1, from coordinate 36,731,561 downwards.
TGTATTGTTTTTATGTCATTTCCATAGTAGAACTCCAGTAGAACAGATTTCTTTTTTTTTTTAATTTATTTATCTATTTATTGGCTGCGTTGGGTCTTCGTTGCTGTGCATGGGCTTTCTCTAGTTGCGGTAAGCAGGGGCTACTCTTCACTGTGGTGCATGGGCTTCTCATTGCAGTGGCTTCTCTTGTGGAGCACAGGCTCTAGGCACACGGGCTTCAGTTGTTGTGGTGCACAGGCTTAGTTGCTCTGAGGCATGTAGGATCTTCCATAACTTAAGAGATAAATTGTCACCTATTCACTTATCTATACCCTTAAGAAACTTACCATCTGTTACTGGAATAAGAAACATAAATGGGGATTCATTAGAGGAGGAGATAACATCCCACTTCACTGAAGAGACACCACTGAGCTGGACCTTGAAGGATGGGCAGGATTTAAATGTGTAGGAAGACATTCCAAAGAGGGAGAATAGAGTGAGCAAAGGCTATTAAGCAGGAAGGAGTCAAGACAATATGAGTACCAGCAAGGTGTTAATTGTCTTGTTATTTCAATAACTACCCAGCAAGCAGTAACACAATATTTATTTCCAAAAGAGTTTTTCTCTCCCACAGATTTACTTAGAACACTGAAGCAATGTCACTTGAGGAAATTACCATCTTAGCTAAAATTACAAATGCTGTTTCTATTGTCAAGTGCTAAAAGAAAGGCTTTTCCGTCACTTCCATATATTTTCTCTACTACTCTTTACTCATATCTTTCTTGATAAAGTAGTGAAGAAAGAGGCTGAAATATGGCCTGAATTTCTTTGCAGAATATTTCTGATTATCCGAACATTCCAGTGACTGAGTGTGCTTGGTCGACCTATCACAACATCAGATTTACTGTACTGTAGGAGGTGTGAATACATTCAGAAGGAAATGAAATTTGTTGTTGAGGATCTCAACTATCTGAGATGCAAAGTTTCCTTGGTCCAGCTGGACCCTGTCACTATATTAGAGATTGTGTCTGTCCTGTTCACTAAATGCATTTTCAGCTTCCAGCATAATGTCTGGTATATTTATTGAATCCATAAAATGTTTACCAGCCAGGTGGTCTTTCCCAGTTTCAGTCTCTGTACTTGTAATATGAGGATCTGGAGACAGAATCAGTTATGATCTTCTCTTAATAGTCCTCTGATGGTACACGCTAGGGGACAGTTCACATGGTGACCCACAGTTTGTCTGATCTGCACAGTAACCTAAAGTTTTTTAATTAAATGCCAAAAATCTGGAAATTCACATATAAATTACACTTGAAAAACCAAAAGACACGACAACATTGTGCCAAGCAATTTGCTTGCCTGATGCGAGGCAGTTGGTTTAAATGAGATCTGCTCTCTCCAGTGTACTTCACTCCACATCATTCCCTTTTACTTACCACAGTTCATTTCATCCGCTTCCTTTCACTCTCTGGTCCCTGTAGACATTTGACTTGGTAATCCCCTAAGTTTTTGGTTAAACATAATACCCTTCCCATTTCATATGTGGGAATACAGACACCAAAAAATCATATGTGATTACATTCAGTCTCCCGTTAAGTAACAAAACCTGAAAATAGAAGTCAAATCTACCGAAATTCATAATATCCAAACCATTATATATTTCTCCTAGCTTTGAATTTTTCCACTGCCAAGACTTAGCTGTCTCTAATGTAAAAGCTTTCTCAAGACTCATTTGGAAAAAAGAAAATGTAAAACCCTATACAACTGTAAAAAGTCTTTTTTGTAGAAACTGCAGCAACATCTATATTTTACAGTTCTGAATCCATGATTTTAAAAAGATTAATTTTTCCATAAGCATTAGCTATACTTAGTTATGCCATTAAATTAGACAATTTCCCTCTCCCTGACCGTGTAGAATATTATTTCTTGCATTGGTTGGAATAACCACTCTTAAGGGGCTAGGAGTCTTTCTAGGTCATTGTCAAAGCCATTTTCTACTGTCTACAGAGAAGCTGCTTTTGGAGAACAGTAGCAGTCCATGTTTTCATTGACAGAAGGGGAAAAGAGGCTCCCAAGGTTTAGGCACTTGCTCATGGTCACAGAGCAGCTAAGTGGCAGAACTAGAAAAATAACCTATGTCTCTTCGCCTCTATTTGAACTTTTTTCCCATTCCACCGTGCTGACCATACTGCTCCCAACTCCACTCTTTCCTTTCCCGTGCTGCAGGGAGAACGGTTTCTTCCCAGAGCAATGATGGTAATACATTCAATCAGGGCCCATCCTGCCAAGCACAGAGATGTCAACAACATTGTGGAATTTCACAGTTTGCATGGTTTTTTGCTTATTTCTCTAGAATCCTTCCTGTCTAAAAATTGAAGTGTCACTCCTGGAAAAAACACTGGTTAACACAAAATTTCACTTGAAAATTCCACTGCTTTCATGTTGGCCATAACTAAATGTTACTCTATATTTGGAGCATTTGCAAATCATTCTCAATCTAAGAAACTAATAAATCTATTAATTAATTTAAGATTAATTGCCCAGTTATGGACCATTCATTATGTGTATTGAGGGGGGTGCATTATAGGATCTTTAAAACAAAAACAAGTCCTAGGGAACTATTACTTTCCAATCTGTGTGAGATCAGTTGAAAGTACAGTAGGAATTCAGTGAAGACACTGATGTAGCAATCTGGATTAAACTGAACATGCTGCTTGCAAGAGATGGGACTCCACGTGGATCTTAAAGTAGCAGTAAATTACAGATAAATAAAAAGTAAGAAAGGTAGCACAAGTGCATGCGAATTTATAAAACAGGAGCAAGCATAGAGTGTCTATAGATTGCTAACAAGTATCTCCTTGATTACTATAGAAGGAATATATGGGGAGTAGTGGAAAAAAGGGTAGTAGGTAGAGTGGGAACAGACACAGTAGTTAGGACTGAATGACTTTCAAGAAAGTGACAGAGTATCTAAATCTAAAAATAATCATGCTGCTATGTGTAAAATGGATAACTAATAAGAACCCACTGTATAGCACAGGGAACTCTACTTCCCTTTGCTGTACAGTAGAAACTAATCAAAAAAATAATAAAAAATAAAAATAACCACACTGTATATAAAATAAAATAATTAAAATTTCAATATATAAATGAAACATTAAGTAGAAATAACCAAATAGCCAAAATCTAAAATAATCATTATTTGTTCATCTTGTTTAATGATGGCTTTCCCTGTTAATAACATTGTATTCCATTCTTAGAATAATCACCACCACCACCACCACCACCATCACATACATATTATATTTGCCATTAAGACCTCAACCTACTTAACAGAATCTCTGTTCCTGTAGAAATTTTGTTTACTTTCCAGGGTTTGGAATACAAGCACAGGGATTTACCAAGAGTCTTTTCACTCTTAAATTGCTGCTTGCCATCTTGTGCCTTTCTGTAGACTGGGAAATGGTAACGTGGACTTTTGCTCCATTTCAAGTAAATCAGCTGCAAATTTGCAGACCTGTTTCTAGGGTAGGTTTCCTTATTTGGTTTGTTTTTAAAGGCTTATGATTTATGTTTGTCAATACTGACATTTTCTGAAAGGGAGAAAAACCAAATTCTATACTTGAGAAGGAAGATAATGGTAAAAGAAAAAAGTGGCAAGAAAACTCTTTTTCCTTCCTTCTTTCCTTACCTACCTCCTTCCTTCCCCCTTCCTTCCTCCTTTCCTTTTTCTTCCCTCCTTCCTTCCTTCATTCCTCCCTTTCTCCTTTCTATCTGTCATCTGTGTATCATTTATCTGTATCTATTTAAACAACAATTGATTGCAGTGGCTTCATTTACCCTTAGGGGAAAAGATGGTTTTTGGCTTGGTCAAATACCGTGCTCCAGCACTTTGGAAATGAAACATGAGGCCCATAGATCATGATCTGGAAGGAAACAAATAAGATGGTAATAAATTGTTCTACAAATGCAAAATGAAGAGAAATTTGAAGATAGAGCAGAAAAGGGGAGTGGGGGGGTATTGGAGGGAAGAAGGACAAGAGGGACATCCAAAGCAATACCAGGTACCAAGAAATTTCCAGGGGCAAGTCTGGCCCGATGATCATACGCTATTGCTAAGCACCTCCCCTCTGTCATTTCAAACTTAAGCTAAATCTCTAAACACAAAATTACTAGTGGGGAAATTAAGGAAAGCAAGCGGTATCTCATGACTGGACCAATGGAGTGAAGAGAAAGGCAAGCAGGAATCAGGCATGAGTGAGGTGAAGAGTTCAGAAGGCACAGGAGATTGGAGCAAGGTCGTCCATGAGAATGTAAACTCCCTGGAATCTGAAGAAATCTTGGTGAGTACATGGATGGGAATAGGGGTTTAAAGCAAATTTAATGTAACTCTCAGGATAAAATAATCTCATTGGCTGTATAGTAAATATCTACACACTTATCTATATGTCTACATCTATATCTTTACCCAAAGATAGATGTACCATCTTTGTGTATATGTTCCTCGCTCTGTGGATTGAGATCATGGTTTTAAGTTGTCAAGAAACTTGAGTGTTAACACACTAATTATCTCAGAGCCATTTGCCTTGCACCTTTACTTCTAAGGTTCTAAATGCCTACAGGGCACCTCTACCTCAGCAAATACAACTTCCCATAATTCTCCCTCCCTTCTCTCCTCCTCCTCCTCTCTTCCATTTTTCTGTCTCTGGTCACATCATTCTTCCAGTCCCCTAATTAATAGACTGAAGCCTTCCCTTACTTCCTCTTTCTCTTTTTCTTACATTTCTCAAGCAAACCTTTGGGTGTTTCATTTAAAATATATTCTGTGTGTGTGTCCTTGCCTTCCTATTCTTATCACTAATAATTATAGGTTCTTATAACTTTTATTCTCAATTATTAAGATATCTTAACTAGTCTTACCACCTTGAGTCCCCTTTCTGCAATAACCATCTCTGCTTCCAAACCATCTGTGTTGAGTTTGTGTTTAGCTAACCTGGAAGCATATTTCCCTAACCCCTTTCTCTGCATGATTCTGGGCTGGCAAGGAAAGAAATTAGTATGAGATTGGGAAAGTGAAAGTGAAGCAGCTGACAAGACATTCTGAAAGCTGGTGTACAGTGTGAAGTGCTTTTTAGTTCGTGCATGTTGTCACTGATCTGCTGACTTACCATTTGTTACAGGGAAGTAGCCAGACCGCCAACAGCTGCTGATTTCTTCCTCTGGCTTCTGAGTCCTGGCCCAGATTCATGTGAAGCTCCATGATGACAGGTGTACGCTTCTTCCACATCAATCATATTATCAGATTGCAAATGATGAGAGACGGGTGCAGTTTGTCCTCATGGATTCCAGCATGGGTTCTCCCCTGCTTCATGTCCAGCTGGCTCCGCTGACCTATAGTGACGTTATACGCATTTCCAGATACAGAGGTCTTCCATAGGCTTTTTCACCAGCTCCCACATTGTGTCAGTTCTAATTCCTATAATAAATCCCTTATTTCTTATCTTTCAATATGGTCCTTATCCCCTAAGTGATACAAAAATTGGTACCAGAAGTAGTTCCAGGAAGAAAGAAGTTTAAGGGTAGGTTCTCTAATTTAGTTCTGGATTATCTGGAATTAGTTCTCTGATTTAAGGTTTTGTTTTGTTTTGTTTAATAAATTTATTTATTTATTTATTTATTTATTGGCTGTGTTGGGTCTTTGTTGCTGTGCGTGGGCTTTCTCTAGTTGTGGTGAGTGGGCTTCTCATTGCAGCAGGTTCTTTTGTTGCAGAGCACAGGCTCTAGGAGCCCGGGCTTCGGTAGTTGTGGCATGTGGGTGCAATAGTGTGGCTTGCAGGCTCTAGAGCGCAGGCTCAGTAGTTGTGGCACTTGGACGGGCTTAGTTGCTCAAAGGCATGTGGGATCTTCCTGGCCCAGGGATCGAACCCATGTCCCCTGCACTGGCATGCAGATTCTTAACCACTGCGCCACCAGGGAAGCCCCTCATTTAAGTTTAAAGACACTAATGATTACATTGTCCAGTGGTAAAGAGGACACCAGTGGTACATGGTATGCAATAGCAATAAGTCATTCAAATTATCCCTTATGGAGACCTGTAATTAAGTGTTAATAGAGATTAAGGCTTTGGGTGACCAAATAGTTGCTTTCATAAAATGTCTTAGTGAAAATAAGTATAATGGGATTGATTGGTTGCTTTTATGTATGCTGGAGAACTTGAGGGAAAAAATTGATGAGTTTAAAGCTTTAAATTCCCATATCAAAGTTCAAGTAAATGACCAGAAAGCTCTTATGACAACCCTGAAAGGAACCCTCATCTCTTGGGTTTCTGAAAAATAAACCCAGAGTCTAATTCTGTGGATTGCTGCATTACAGCACAAATTGAATTCAAATCTCAAAGGGGCTCTTGTGTTAAAGTTAGAACATGGATTGGTAAGCAGTGAACCTAGAAAATTTGGGTTGAGGCATATGAGCAGGTTCTATTGAAGTGGAAAAGTTCTAGGTTTGGTGAAGAGAAGACTAATTTGAATTACCAAAATAAAAAGTTGCATTCTTTTTTTTTTTTTTTTTTTTTTTTTTTTTTTAATTATTATTTTATTTTATGTTTTTTGGGGGTACACCAGGTTCAATCAACTGTTTTTATACACATATCCCCATATTCCCTCCCTTCCTTGACGCCCCCCCCTCGATTCCCCCCCACCCTCCCTGCCCCAGTCCTCTAAGGCATCTTCCATCCTCGAGTTGGACTCCCTTTGTTATACAACAACTTCCCACTGACTATTTTACAGTTGGTAGTATATATATGTCTGTACTACTCTCCCGCTTCTTCTCAGTTTCCCCTTCACCCCCCGCCCCCTCCCATACCTCGAGTTCTCCAGTCCATTCCCTGTATCTGCTTCCCTGTTCTTGTCACTGAGTTCATCAGTACCATTTTTAGATTCCGTATATGTGAGTTAGCATACAATATTTGTCTTTCTCTTTCTGACTTACTTCACTCTGTATGACAGATTGTAGTTCTATCCACCTCATTACATATAGCTCCATCTCATCCCTTTTTATAGCTGAGTAATATTCCATTGTATATATATGCCACATCTTCTGTATCCATTCATTTGTTGATGGGCATTTAGGTTGCTTCCATGTCCTGGCTATTGTAAAGAGTGCTGCAATAAACATTATGGTACAAGTTTCTTTTGGGATTATGGTTTTCTTTGGGTATATGCCCAGGAGTGGGATGACTGGATCATATGGTAGTTCTATTTGTAGTTTTTGAAGGAACCTCCAAATTGTTTTCCATAGTGGCTGTACCAACTTACAGTCCCACCAACAGTGCAGGAGAGTTCCCTTTTCTCCACACCCTCTCCAACATTTGTTGTTTCCAGACTTTGTGATGATGGCCATTCTGATTGGTGTGAGGTGATACCTCATTGTGGCTTTGACTTGCATTTCTCTGATGATGAGTGATGTTGAGCATCTTTTCATGTGTTTGTTGGCCATCTGTATGTCTTCTTTGGAGAAATGTCTATTTAGGTCTTCTGCCCATTTGTGGATTGGGTTATTTGCTTTTTTGGTATGAAGCTGCATGAGCTGCTTGTATATTTTGGAGGTTAATCCTTTGTCCGTTGTTTCATAGGCAATTATTTTTTCCCATTCTGAGGGTTGCCTTTTAGTCTTGTTTATGGTTTCTTTTGCTGTGCAAAAGCTTTTAAGTTTCATGAGGTCCCATTCGTTTATTCTTGATTTTATTTCCATGATTCTAGGAGGTGGGTCAAAAAGGATGTTGCTTTGATGTATGTCAAAGAGTGTTCTGCCTATGTTTTCCTCTAGGAGTTTGATAGTGTCTGGCCTTACATGTAGGTCTTTAATCCATTTGGAGTTTATTTTTGTGTATGGTGTTAGGAAGTGTTCTAATTTCATTCTTTTACATGTTGCTGTCCAATTTTCCCAGCACCACTTATTGAAGAGGCTGTCTTTTTTCCATTGTATACTCATGCCTCCTTTGTCAAAGATAAGGTGCCCATATGTGTTTGGGCTTACTTCTGAGTTCTCTATTCTGTTCCATTGATCTTCCTTTCTATTTTTGTGCCAGTACCATACTGTCTTGATGACTATGGCCTTGTAGTATAGTTTGAAGTCAGGAAGCCTGATTCCACCAACTCCGTTTTTCCTTCTCAAGATTGCTTTGGCTATTCGGGGTCTTTTGCGTTTCCATACAAATCGTAAGATTTCTTGCTCTAGTTCTGTGAAAAATGCCATTGGTAATCTGATCGGGATTGCATTAAATCTGTAAATTGCTTTGGGTAGTACAGTCATTTTCACGATGTTGATTCTTCCAATCCAGGAACATGGTATATCCCTCCATCTGTTTATGTCATCTTTGATTTCTTTCATCAATGTCTTAAAGTTTTCTGCATACAGATCTTTTGCCTCCTTAGGCAGGTTTATTCCTAGGTATTTTATTCTTTTGGTTGCAATGGTGAATGGGAGAGTTTCCTTAATTTCTCTTTCTGCTCTTCCGTTGTTAGTGTATAGGAATGCAAGAGATTTCTGTGCATTAATTTTGTATCCTGCTACTTTACTAAACTCATCAATGAGTGCTAGCAGTTTTCTGGTAGAGTCTTTAGGGTTTTCTATATATAGTATCATGTCATCTGCAAAGAGTGATAATTTTACTTCTTCTTTTCCAATTTGGATTCCTTTAATTTCTTTTTCTTCTCTGATTGCTGTGGCTAACACTTCTAAAACTATGTTGAATAACAGTGGTGAGAGTGGACACCCTTGTCTTGTTCCTGTTCTTAGAGGGAATTCTTCCAGTTTTTCTCCATTGAGAACAATGTTGGCTTTTGGTTTGTCATATATGGCTTTTATGATGTTGAGGTAATTTCCTTCTATGCCCATTTTCTGGAGAGCTTTTATCATAAATGGATGTTGAACTTTGTCAAAAGCTTTTTCTGCATCTATTGAAATGATCATATGGTTTTTATCCTTCAATTTGTTGATATGAAACACCATGCAGGCAAAGGAGCAGGAAAAAAACCCACAAGACCAAATAAATGAGGAGGAAATAGGAAAAATGCCTGAAAAAGAATTTAGGGTAATGATAGTAAAAATGATACAAAATCTCGATAACAAATTAGAGAAAGTACAAGAAACAGTTCATAAGAACTCAGAAAAACAAACAGCAATGGATAACAAAATAACTGAAATTAAAAATACTCTAGATGCTCTAACCAGCAGAATGACTGAGGCAGAAGAACGAATAAGTGAGTTGGAAGATAGAATGGAAGAAATAAACGCCACAGAGCAGGAAAAAGATAAAAAAATAAAAAGACTAGAAGACAGTCTCAGAGACCTCAGTGATAACCTTAAACGTACCAACATTCGAATTATAGGCATCCCAGAAGAAGAAGAAAACAAGAAAGGGTCTGTGAAAATATTTGAAGAGGTTCTAGTGGAAAACTTCCCCAACATGGGAAAGGAAATAATTCACCAAGTCCAAGAAGCACAGAGAGTCCCATACAGAATAAACCCAAGGAGAAATACACCAAGACACATATTAATCAAACTAACGACAATTCAACACAAAGAAAAAATATTAAAAGCAGCAAGAGAAAAGCAACAAATAACATATAAGGGAAAACCCATCAGGATAACAGCTGACCTTTCTACAGAAACTCTGCAGGCCAGAAGGGAATGGCAGGATATACTGAAAGTCCTGAAAGAGAGAAACCTACAGCCAAGAATACTTTACCCAGCAAGAATCTCATTCAGATTTGAGGGAGAAATCAAAAGCTTTCCAGACAAGCAAAAGTTAAGAGAATTCAGCACCACCAAACCAGCCTTACAACAAGTGCTAAAGGAACTTCTCTAAGTAGGAAACACAAGAAAAGGAAAACACCTACAAATACAAACCCAAAACAATTCAGAAAATGGTCATTGGAACACACATGTCAATAATCACTTTAAATGTAAATGGATTCAATGCTCCAACCAAAAGACACAGACTGGCTGAATGGATACAAAAACAAGACCCTTCTATATGCTGCCTACAAGAAACCCACTTCAGACCAAGGGATACATATAGACTGAAAGTGAAGGGATGGAAAAAGATATTCCATGCAAATGGAAGTCAAAAGAAAGCTGGAGTAGCAATACTCATATCAGACAAATTAGACTTGAAAGTAAAGACTATTAAAAGAGACAAGGAAGGGCACTACATAATGATCAAGGGATCCATCCAAGAAGAACATATCACAATGGTAAATATCTATGCCCCAAATATAGGAGCACCTCAATACATAAGGCAAATGCTAACAGCTATAAAAGGGGACATCGACAGTAACACAATTATAGTGGGAGACTTGAACACCCCACTTACATCAATGGACAGATCATCCAAACAGAAAATAAATAAAGACACACAAGCTTTAAATGACACATTAGACCATCTCGACTTAATTGATATTTATAGGACATTCCATCCAAAAACGACAGACTACACGTTCTTCTCAAGTGCACACGGAACATTTTCCAGGATAGATCACATCTTGGGTCACAAATCAAACCTCAGCAAATTCAAGAAAATTGAAATCATATCAAGCATCTTCTCAGACCACAACGCCATGAGACTAGATATCAATTACAGGAAAAAAACTGCAAAAAATACAAACACATGGAGGCTAAACAATTCACTCTTAAACAACCAAGGAATCACTACAGAAATCAAAGAGGAAATCAAAAAGTATCTAGAAACAAATGACAACGAAAACACAACAACCCAAAACCTATGGGACGCAGCAAAAGCAGTTCTAAGAGGGAAGTTTATAGCAATACAGTCCTACCTTAAGAAACAAGAAAATGATCGAATAAACAACCTAACCTTACACCTCAAACAACTAGAGAAAGAAGAACAAAGAAACCCCAAAGTGAGCAGAAGGAAAGAAATCGTAAAGATCAGAGCAGAAATAAATGAAAAAGAAAGGAAAGAAACCATAAGAAAAATAAATAAAACTAAAAGCTGGTTCTTTGAGAAGATTAACAAAATTGATAAACCATTAGCCAGACTCATCAAGAAAAAAAGGGAGAAGATGCAAATCAACAGAATTAGAAATGAAAAAGGAGAAGTCACAACGGACACCTCAGAAATACAAAACATCATGAGAGACTACTACAAGCAACTATATGCCAATCAATTGGATAACCTGGAAGAAATGGATACATTCTTAGAAAAATACAATCTTCCAAGACTGAACCAGGAAGAAATAGAAACCATGAACAGACCAATCACAAGTACAGAAATTGAGACAGTGATTAAAAATCTCCCAACACACAAAAGCCCAGGACCAGATGGATTCACAGGCGAATTCTATCAAACATTTCGAGAAGAGTTAACACCTATCCTTCTCAAACTCTTCCAAAATATTGCAGAAGGCGGAGCACTCCCAAACTCATTCTATGAGGCTACCATCACCCTGATACCAAAACCAGGCAAAGATGTCACAAAAAAAGAAAACTACAGACCAATATCACTGATGAATATAGATGCAAAAATCCTCAACAAAATACTAGCTAACAGACTGCAACAGCACATTAAAAAAATCATACACCACGATCAAGTGGGGTTTATCCCTGGGATGCAAGGATTCTTCAATATACGCAAAAAAGTTGCATTCTTGCAAGCAATTTCCAGACCCGAGGCAGTTCACAAACTAGAGCCCCTTGAAAGAAGGAGAAGTTGAGCCTTCTTGACAAAGGAACTTACAACAAAGCCTGCATGTTATACTATAAATCTTCTTCTAGCCTTCTTCAAAGGGACATGCAGTTGTTTACCAGACTGACCATATTTGGGGGATTTCACTTGCTGTGAAATCACCATAATTCACATAGACCTAAATGCCCCTGTGGTCTCCCAGTTAGAGTAGAAGCTCATGGTGGATAGGTAATTAAGGGGCTTTGGCTTGGATACATCTCACCATCAGTCCAGGGGATCACCAAGCTCATTCTGTGATTATTTTCCTAGTTCTAGAATGCATCATTAGAACAGACATACTCAGCAGCTGTCAGAATCCCCACCACGGTTCTTTGGCTTATGGAATGAGGGCTGTAATGATGAAAGATGATGAGGATAGATGATAGATAGATAGATGATAGATAGATAGATAGATAGATAGATAGATAGATAGATAGATAGATAAGATAATATTATAATAGTAATAAACAAAGTAGAAGCCACTAGAACTGCTTCTATCTACCAAAACTGTATACTCAAAGCAATATTGCACTGCAGGAGGGATTTGAGAGATTCATGCTACTATCAAAACCTTGAATGATACGCTGATAGGGATTTGTACCACATTCCCATTTAATTTACCTATCTGGCCAACAGATCTATTTGGCCCACAGATAACAGACAACTCCTGAAAAAAAGACAATGATTATCTTAAACTTAATCTGGTATTGACCCCAATTGTAGCTGTTGTCCCAGGTGTGGTTCTTTACTGGAGTAAATCAATACAACTCCTGGCATCTGGTGTACAGCTATTGCTCTGGCTAATGCTTTTATCTCTATATCTTTTGGTTAAGACCAACAGAAGTAATTTTCTTTCAGTTCCCAGAGCTCACAATAGACCTTCATTCTCTTACCTTAGGAAGTATATCAATTCTCCCTCCGTATATTGTAACATAATCTTCAGGGACCTCCATTACACAGGACATTGGGGCTTCCCTGGTGGTGCAGTGGTTAAGAACCTGCCTGCTAATGCAGGGGACATGGGTTTGAGCCCTGGTCCAGGAAGATCCCACATGCTGCAGGGCAACTAAGCCCATGTGCCACAACTACTGAGCCTGCTCTCTAGAGCCCTCGAGCCACAACTACTGAGCCCATTTGCCGCAACTACTGAAGGCTGTGAGCCTAGATCCCATGCTCTACAATGAGAGAAGGCACCACAATGAGAAGCCCACACACCACAGCAAAGAGTAGCCCCCACTCTCCACAACTACAGAAAGCCTGTGCACAGCAGCAAAGACCCAATGTAGCCAATAAATTGATTAAATAAATAAATAAATAAATAAATTTATTTAACAAAAAAAATAGGACATCACACTGGTCCATTACATTGATGATAATGTACTGATGGACCTGGTGAGGAGGAAGTAGCAACTTAAGACACTTTGTTAAGGCACGTGTATACCAGCAGGAGGCTAATAAATCCCCTAAACATTCAGGGGCCTACCAGCTTGGTGAAGTTTACAGAGGCCCAGTGATCTGTGAGGTATGTCAAGGCATTCTTTCCAAGGCGAGAGACAAGCTGTGGCATCTGGACCATCCTACAACTAGGAAAGGGGTACAACACTTGGCGAGTCTCTTTGGATTTTTGAGGCAGCATATACCTAATTTGGGCATGCTCCTCTGACCTGTTTATCAAAAAGTAACCTAAAAGTTTCCCAGTTTTGAGTCAGGCCCAAAATAAAAAGGCTCTGTAACTTGCCCAGGATGCTGTACAAGCTGTTCTGTCACATGAGTCCCATGACAAAGATTCAATGGTGCTTGATGTGTTGGTGGCAGATAAGAACACCATATGGAATCTTTTGCAGGCCCCTTCTCTGTAAGTCAATCGCAGACCAACCTTTAGGATTTTGAAGCAAGCTATCCCATCCTCTGTCATTAACTCTTCAATTGAGAAACAGCTTCTGGCCTGCTATAGGCTTGGCAATTGCTTTCTTTTAGCACTTAAAAATATCATTCCATAGGAGATAATAAAAATAAATAAATAAAAAAATGACAATGTAATATGGATGTACATGTGTATGTATATGATTGACAACACTTTTACTATTTTTTCATAAGATAGTCTGTTTTGTAGATTGCATCTTTCTTACAATTTGTTGTCCCCAAAATCCTTATTTTCTGAAATAAATTATGGATGTAAATATTTTAGTGGGTCTTGGGAGGGGGTGTTTTTTATTGGTTTTTGTTTTTTGTTTTTTTGCTTTTCTTAAAAAAAGACCTCCTTCTTTGGCAAAATAAAAATGTCTTGGTCTCAAAAAAAAAATATCATTCCATTCTCTCCCTGTTTTTTTTTTAAGAAGTCACTCTCCAATTTATTCTTCCTCTTTTAGAGCTAATGTGTCATTTTTTCCTTTGGCTGCTTTTAAGATTTCTCTTGGTCTTTGACTTTTAGCTACTGGCTACTGGTATGCCTAGGTTTTTGTCTTTGTTTTCTTTTTAATCCTGCTTAGTTTTGGTGGAACTTCTCTGGATCTGTAACTTAAGTTCTTTTGGCAATCTTTGAAAATTGACCAATATTTTGCCCATTAAAGCTTTAGCCTCATTCTCTCACTCCTCATCTTTTCTAACATTTTTACACAGATATTATATCTTTTTACTATGTTCCATACATCCCACACACTTTTCAGTATTTTTTAATCCTTTATTCTTTCTATGCTTCAGTTTGGATATTTTACATTGTTCCATCTTCCAATTCACTAATACTCTCCTTCACCATCTCATCCACTCTTACACTTATCTATTGAGGTCTTTTTTTAATAAACTTATTTGTTTATTTATTTATTTATTTATTGGCTGTGTTGGGTCTTCATTGCTGCACGCGGGCTTTGTCTAGCTGTGGTGAGTGGGGGCTACTCTTCGTTGTGGTGCATGGGCTTCTCGTTGCACTGGCTTCTCCTGTTGTGGAGCACGGGCTCTAGAGCTCAGGCTCAGTAGCTGTAGCGCACAGACTTAGTTGCTGCCTGACATGTGGGATCTTCCCAGACCAGGGATCAAACTCGTGTGCCCTGCATTGGCAGGCAGATTCTTAACCACTGCGCCACTAGGGAAGTCCCATCTATTGAGTTCTTAGTTTCACTTTTTCATATGTTACGATTTCTCTGGTTAAATTGTCTATCTCATCATCTTTTTCTTGAATGTATTCTCTTTTTTTAAGTTTTCTTTGATGTGGACCATTTTTAAAGTCTTTATTGAATTTGTTACAATATTGCTTCTGTTTTATGTTTTCATTTTTTGGCCGATAGGCATGTGGGATCTAATCTCCCTGACCAGGGATCAACCTACAACCCCTGTATTGGAAGGCAAAGTCAACAACTGGACCATCAGGGAAGTCCTTGTATTAATCTTTTTAAAGTCTGTGTCTAATGATTCCAACATCTGGATCACCTGTCTGCTAAAAATTGTGGCAATAATTTGAGACCCTTTCTGAGGTCCTCTTGAGGGGAGTTTTTGGGGGGAGGGTAGTCAGATTGTCAACAGGTCACCTTATTACACTCACAGATTGAGATGTTTTGGAGATGAGTTTTCATCTTCACAAAGGCTTGTCTATTTCTGGTCTACCCTTACTTCTGAGGCATAGTGCTTCTGGGGAACTAATTAGACTTCTAAGTTGTTTACTAGGATCTTTTCTGCTGCTTTGATTTCTAGTTTTTGTCTCCCCAACTCATAAGGCAGTTTAAGCTCTTCTAATCTTTTCAGACTCTTTGCTGTCACTTTATATTTACTTTCTCAGTGTTTTGGCTCCACAGATCTTATAAATTAGCAAGTACCTTAAGGGGAAAAAATACCAAGGAATGTCAAGCTTAAGAATGTAAGGCTAACCTCATTGTGCTTCTTTTTATGCTGAAAGTTTCAGCTGCATTGTGTGTTCTTTGATACCCTCAAACATTATTGTGTGGTGGTGGTGAAGGTGGGATGGGAAGGGTATTTTATCCAGCTCTTATCCAGTTTCTTTCTGTGGCCAGTTTTACCTATTGCAATCTAGAGCACCATTAGTGAAGCAGAAAATTCCCTCCTTGCTCTTTGAAAGAGTAATTTTTTCTCATTTTACCTTCAAAAAATGCTCATTGTCTGCTTCATACTTGTAGACAAACCTGGAAACACACATAATTACTGATGGTGTAATTCTGATTTTTCATAACTTCTCATTACAAGGCCAGAACAAGCTCTCACTGAGCACTTTTACATTTTTAAATCAACAAGTGTCCTTGGCAATAAATGAGAACTGATAAGAGACTACCAAGAGAATTTATATTCATCTTTAATGGCCTAATTGTTCAGCATTTTAAATTGCCATTAATTTCAATGCCAGTAATTCTTGATTTCATATGCTACACTTGGCCGGGAAGAGGATAGATAATTGAAAACCACAGATAATCCAATATGTCTTTTGACCATTAGTTTTAAGCTTTCTCTCCGTGCTTTTTTTCCTAACCAGAGATTTTAATATACATAAATATTTTTCATGTTCTAGGGGACACAGAAACACATGAGAAAATTAAACGCACAAGAAAATTCCCAAAGACAAAAGGGAAAGCCAAACTAGAAGAGTAGGGGTCCTAAAAAATCTACAAATGAAAAAAATTATCTCCAATGTGGAGGGGGATTTTTAATATGGCTACTGTGTATCAGGCATTTAAGATATATTTTTTATTACTAACAACAGCCCTGTAAGGAAGATATTACATCTATTTACACATTAGAAAACAGACCCATTTAACTAGTGAATGGCATTCCTAGATAACAAAGTAAACAATTACTTCTTGTTATTAATAGGGAGAATTCAACCTTTTTTAATTCTAAGTGAAAAAAAGAAGTCAGAAAGAACATCCACCAAGGTCTTGAGTAGATTAAAAAAGGCAGCCTTTGAACTTTCAGTTATTTTGCACTTATTTTTTCATTGAAATTTTACCGAGATAATTTTAGATTCTCATTCAGTTGGAAGAAATAATACTGAGATGTCTAATTCCCCATTACCTGTTTTCCTCTAATAATATTATCTTGCAAAAATGTATTACAATATCGCAAGGAGGTTAATGACATTGATACAATCCACCAATCTTATTCATATATCTCATTTGTGTGTATGTGTGTGTGTACATATATTCGAGGGTGAGTCAAAAATTATCTGCACTCCAGTTATATTAAAACTTCCTTTGGCTGCACTGTTTTAGTGTTTTCCATTCAAGGCTACTGTCTCTCCAGTCACTGCTGTGCAGGTGTGAACGTGTTACATCAGTTCATTTGTAACTGCAGTGAGAGCAAAAAATGGATGCCCCATTTGTGATTTGCACGAAAGAAAAGCAGCGTGCAGTGATTTGTTTTTTGTGTTCTGAGGGTGTACCTGGTGCCGTTATTTATTGAAGACTGTGCGCAGTATGGAGAAAGTGTTTTGTCGCAAAAAGTGTGTATGAACAGATGAAGTTCAAGGAAGGTCGCACAAGTGTTAGCCATTAAAAAGGAGTCAGATGCCCGTCCACGTGAAGACATGAAGACAGTGGTGCATTTGTGGCTCGCAGCTCAGCCTAAAACATTTTTTAATGAGGGAATACGAAAGCTTGTTGACAGGTGGACAAAGTGTATTGACAAGCAAGGAGATTATGTTGAAAAATGATGTATTTATATTTTTTAAAAGTTAATTAAAATAAATTCTACGGCCAGAGTGGGGAAAATTTTTGACTCCTCCTCATATTTAGCTCTATACAATTTTATCACGTGTCGGTTCATACGTCCACCACCGTGGTTAAGATACGGAAAAGTTGCATCACCACAAGATCTCTCCTGTGATTCTGTTATAACCACACCCACCTCCCTTTCACTCTACCTCCCAGGTCCCTATTCCCTGGTAACCACTACTCTGTTCTCCATTCTTAAAATTTTGTCATTTCAAAAATGTTACATAAATGAAAACATATAGGATATAATCTTTTGGTATTGGTATTTTTCTTCACTCAGCATAATTTCCTGGTGATTCATCTTAGGTGTTACATGTCTCAATAGTTCATTGCTTTTTAATGCTGAGTAGTATTCCATGGTTTGGATTTACCACAGTTTGGTTCACCATTTACCCACTGAAGGACATCTGGGCCACTTCCAGTTTTTGGCTCTTATGAATAAAACTACTATCAGCATTCACTTATAGATTTTTGTATGAACATAAGTTTTAATGTGGGGGAATAAATGCCCAATAGTGTATTTGCTTGGCCATATGGTAATACGTATTTAGTTTTCCACAGTGGCTGTACCAGTTTACATCCCCAGCAAAGTAGGGCTTATTTGGGGTCTTCACATCTGCACCAGCAGTGGTGTTGTCACTTTTTCATTGCAGTTATTCTCATCAGTGTTTTGCTATTTCATTGAGGTTTTAATTTGCTTTTCCCTGAGGACTAATAATGTTGATTGTCTTTTCATGCTTTTTGCATTTGTTTTAATTCTCCTATTTAGCACCAAGATTTGCATTATTAGTGATGGGAAGAATAAAAGAAAACTTGATTTTAAAAAATCCATGCTCATATTCTCTCCTCCGTTGAGACTACAGTTCCTCTTGACTAAATTTCTTATCCAAAATCAAGTAGACCATCACTAAGTATTCTTATTCAGAACTTGTAGTTATTATGAAGATGCTGAAATGGATGTTCATTTATAAACTTCCTTTGGAAAGCTTTTTAATATGAAAAAATTTCAAACATACAGTAAAATGAATAATAACTATTATTCTATTGTAACCATCCTCATGTAAAAATTGTCCCGGTTTCATTAATTACCAAAATTTTGCCAATATTATTTCCCCTATCTTTGCAATTTTTATTATTTATTCAGAGTATTTTAAAGCAAATCCCTGTGTCATATAACTTCACCCACGAATTAATACCTTTCCTGAAAATGTAGTCATAAGATTGTCTAAGCTGGAGGACATAAGTTGATTGTAAAGCAAAGGTTCAAAATGCTCTCTTTTTGTATTGTTAAAAAAAAAGTCAGCATAGAACATGATCTATTAGGCAGGTGTACCTCTTGGAATGTTTACTGAACTGCTTTCAACATAATTACTCTTTTTCTGGACTGGACAGCACTGTTTTATACATATAAGTAGATTGATCATTTTGTGCTTATGGTCTTGATAAAATAAAAAAGATGTTTCCTTATTAAATGGAAGGTCATATGAGATAAACAAAAGCATCTACTCCAGATATAGAAGAGTTGTTTCTCTGACTTTAAGGCTTCATTTTTTTAAGTTTACTCCACAGTTAACTTTTGCAAACATGTCCATTTCCACCACAAGTTCTGCTGTCTTTGGAATATTTTTGCTTCTCCATGACACTATAGATGACAATGAGGTCATTTCACAATTGCTTCTCTTCTGGAAAACACAGCTGGCTCAGTTTGGTCAGCAACATTCTCATTGCTGCATTTTCCAAGTCAACACAGTACTTCAATTGACCTCTCCAGAACAGATTGTATCTATGTAATATCCTTTCACAATAAAACCTCCGTAATCAAATGACTACAATAGACATTGAGTAGCATTCCCCTTACTCTGGACCAGAATGGTTCTATTCCATATCCTTTCAATAACTCTAGCTCACTTGAAACTTTAAGGTTCAGATTTTCTCAAACCAAACATAAGTGATGGTTGCTGTTTGTCTTCCAACCACTCCTTATCAGGAGTATTGCATTGTTTATGACAGAATTCCTTTTGATTTTGTATAGATCATAATAATTCATAAATTACTTGATTTCCCCATTGTTTTGTGTTTAGTTTTTTTGTTTTTGATTGTTAAGAGTCACTTTACCTCCTTTTTTCTAAACATGGTTACCCATTTTATTGAACAACTTGTGGTATATTTAAGGATGTGCTGAACAGAAGTATGTTCAAGGCTCCTCTGAACCCACTTCTGGGCATATATCCAGAGAAAACCATAATTCAAAAAGACACATGCACTCCAGTGTTCATTGCAGCACTATTTACAATAGCCAGGACATGGAAGCAACCTAAATGTCCATCAACAGATGAATGGATAAAGAAGATGTGATACATATACACAATGGAATGTTACTCAGCTGTAAAAAGGAATGAAATTGGGATATTTGTAGAGACACAGATGAACCTAGAGACTGTCATACAGAGTGAAGTGAGTCAGAAAGAAAAACAATATTGTATATTAACACATATATGCAGAATATAGAAGAATGGTACAAATCAACCGGTTTGCAAGGCAGAAATAGAGACATGGATGGACAGAACAAACATATGGACACCAAGTGGGGAAAGTGGGGGGGTGGAAAGTGAGGGTGGGGTGGGGGGGAATGAATCGGGAGATTGGGATTGCCATATATACATTACTAACAAGAAAAAAAATATCAAATTGTACACTTTAAATATGTGCCATTTATTGTATGTCAGTTGTATCTCAATAAAAGTTCTTAAAGGAAAAAAAAGACTCCTCTGAAGTCATCTCTCATGGTACACATATTTTTCCTTCACAGAAAAGGAATTTTAACCTTACTCTTATTGTGATTATCTGACTGAGCTGTATCTCTCCACTCTTATTGCTGTACCCCTAGAACCTAGCGCACTGCTGGCTCACAGCTGGTGCTATGCCAGCTGTCAACTTATTGCCTCTCAGCTCCAAGTCTACCCTTCACTGTCTGCTCCATGATGATGCAGGTGGACCCTGTAAATAGGACTCCTTGGCCAATTGGCACAATGCTAAGCTTTGTGACTAGAAAGCGCTGGGTAGACACTGGAGGAAGAAGAGGTTTCTCCTCTTGCTATGGTGGGCTCCTCTTGCCAGGGTCCTACAGCCCACAGTTTCCACTGTCCGGCCCCTGCAGCACACACAGCTTCTCCATACCCAGAAACCACAGCACAATTGACTTCCCCACTTCCTGGCTCCCGTGGTGTGTGATGGCCAATGGGACCCAGTGCCAGAAGCTTTCTCCAGCGCTTCCTCAGGGGGCTTTGCCATGGAGTGAGGTAACTTCCTGTGAACAGTTTCCCTGGCATCTCTTCGGGTGGGTTTCTGGCAATTTCTGAAGCGTGGCACTCCCCCATGACAGCTTTCTTGGGCACCTCAGGGGCAGATTTCCAGCACATTCTGCTGGCATGACACCATAGTGACTTCTCTGCCATCCAGCAAGCCACAACAGCACACTTTCCAAAAAGGTCTGGCTCTCAGTCCCGGAGGCCTCTCCTCGGATGCTCTATCTCAACCCCAGGGGTAGTGGCTGCTCCTCATATCCACTATTCCTATGTTGTTTTGAATTCTCTTTCCTTCTTACTAGCCTCATCATTCCAATCCCTGTTATAGACCAGCCTCATCACTCCAATCCCTGTTATAGACCAGCCTCATCACTCCAGTCCCTTATAGTTAATAATTCTTTATCTTAAACTTTCCCTATTCAGCTTACCATGTAGTTTCTGTCTCCTGATTAGATCTTGATGGATAAAGTGCTGAATAAACATCTGTTGACAGAAAATAAGAAAGGAAGGCAAGAGGAAAGAGAGGGAGGTTAGTAGAAAAGAGAGAGACAGGGAGAGAGAGAGAGAGAGAGAGCAGCCTAGGTTATTACTACCATATCCCCAAACCAGCTGTGTGATTATTTGCTATTATTATTTGGAGTTAGAAATTTAAAAAGACAAAATGAATTTTTGTTTTTAATTTTTCGGCCTTGCTGCACAGCATGTGGGATTAGTTCCCCTACCACGGATGGAAACCGCACCCCCTGCAGTGGAAGCACGGAGTCTTAACCACTGGACCGCCAGGGAAGTCCCCTAAAAAGACACACTGAATTTGGTATAAATATAATCTTGTGCCACTCAATTACTTACAATTAATTTATTCACTCTTTATTCATTCCTTCGCTAAAACTTTTTAGAGAAACTATTTTGCCAAGCACATGATAATAGATTTCTTAGGATAACGAGAGAGTTGATAAATTGGCAAAGAGAATCCAGACTATAAAGCCACTAGAAATTTCCCTGAATATCAGATTTCAGGAACTAGATTTCAAGACTGACTTTAAATCAACTACATAATATTTATCCTGTCCCTCTCCCACTCTCAACTCCTACCAATAAAGGAATAAATGAATGAGTAAATAAATAAATACATAAGTACGTAATTTAATTCCTGTCCTGTAAAATCTCACTGTCAGGAAATGCTGCTTAATGTCTAAATTAAATTCCTCGCCAACCTTTTCTTCTTTTTTTTTAGACCAAGGACATTCTTCACTAGTTATACACAGCAGTTCTTTACATTGTGAGTAAATCACTCCTTTAGCTTCCCTTCTGCAAGTTAAATATTCCAATTTTATTCTCTCACCAGACTTTTATTCTTTCTAATTCTTTGTCTTCCTGACGTTTCTTCAGGTTTTTCATACTTGTCTTCGTCAGTTCAGGCTGCAAATGCCATGGACTGGGTCGTGTGAACATTAAATACTATGTCTCACAGTCCCTGGAGGCTGAGAAACCCTGAATCTAGGTGCTGTCGAATGTGACATCTGATGAGAGCCCTCTCCCTGGTTTGCAGACGGCTGCCTTCTTGCTGTATCCTCACACGGCAGAGAGGGAGGGTGGCGGACACTGGTCTTTCCCCTTCATATGAGGGCACTGTTCCTACCATGGAAGCTCCACTCTCATGATCTTATCTAAACCTAATCTAAACCTCCCAAAGACCCTACCTGCAAATACTATCACAGTGAGGATGAGGGTTTCAACACCTGAATTTGGGTGGAGAGGCAGACACATTATTCCACAGCAACATTCATCCTAGATGGCATTGTACTTTCTTCAGCAGTCTTTTGTCAAGTTTGACACTCCTGACTCAATGGAAGTGCTTCCTCAAATGCTTTGGGCTTCTGTATGTTTATTTGTGTATTTGAGTATCAGTGATATGTTAAAAACCTTTAGTTACAATATTAGAAACTTTTCACAGGTAGAGTAAACCTGTGTATACCTAAGACAGAAATTGTATACATGGAAAAGATGAGAGTTAGTGGAGAAGGACAGGAGAACATAGAGACATATCTGGAAGGCAAACTGTAACAGAAACATTACATAATAAGCACTTGGACAACTTGGAAGAACGGTTTTAAAGACTATTTACAAATGCACTAATAAAATTACTGACTCTTTTCTACCCATAAAGCAAGTCCCTAAGAGTCTTTTCTTATGCAAGCAGTTCTGTGTGTACTTGAAATTTATAAAATAGGTTTCTTTACATTATTCTTAAATCAGTCACTATGCTAATTTAGAAAGGCCTTAGAGGACACTTTCATATTGGTCTTGGCAATGACTTTCCAGATATGACACCAAGAACACAGGCAACAAAAGCAAAGAAAGACAAGCGGGGCTGCATATATGTAAGAAACACCTACAACTCAGTAGCAAAAATTTAAATAACCCAGTTTAAAAATGGGCAAAGGTACACGTTGGTGGGAATGTAAATTGGTGCGGTCACTGTGGAGAACCGTATGACGGCTCCTTAAAAAACTAAAAATTGAGTTACTATGTGATCGAGCAATCCTACTCCTGGGCATATATTCAGAAAAGATAAAAGCTCTAATTTGAAAAGATACATGCACCCCAATGTTCATAGTAGCACTATTTACAACAGCCAAGACATGGAAGCAACCTAAGTGTCTATCAACAGATGAATGGATAAAGATGTTGTTTAGATAGATAAATGATAGATAGATAGATAGATAGATAGATAGATAGATAGATGATAGATAGATAGATAGATGATAGATAGATGATAGATAGATAGATAGATAGATAGATAGATAGATAGATAGATGATAGATAGATGATATAGAGAGATAGATGATAGATATAGATAGGGGAATATTACTCAGCCATTAAAAAGAATGAAATAATGCCATTTGAGCAACATGGATGGAAAACATTACCATACTAAGTGAAGTTGGACAGAGAAAGACAAATATTACATGATATTACTTATCTGTGGAATCTTAAAAAATGTACAAATGAACTTTTTTACAAAAGAGAAACAGACTCACAGACATAGAAAATAAACGTATGGTTATCAAAGGGGAAGATGGAGAGGGATAAATTGAGAATATGGGATTAACAGTTGCAACTACTATATATAAAATAAACAAGGTTTTACTGTATAGCACAGGGAACTATATTCCATATCTTGTAATAAACTATCATGGAAAAGAATAGAAAAAAAGAATATAGACATATAAAATATATATGTATAACCAAATCATTTTGTTGTACACCTGAAACTAACACAATATTGTAAATCAACTATATTTCAATTAAAAAAAGACATTGGCAAAGGACTCAGTCATTTCTCCAAAGAAAACATACAAATGGCCAATGCTCATCATCACGAATCATCAAGGAAACGCAAATCAAAACAACAATGAAGTATCACCTCAAACCTATTGGAATAGCTATTATCAAAAAAAAAAGATAGCAAGTGTTGACAGGATATGAATAAATTGGAACTCTTGCATACTGTGGTGGGAATGTAAAATGATTCAGCTGCTACGGAAAGCACTATGGAGGTTTCCCCCCAAATTAAAAATAATGTGACCGTGTGATCAGCAATACCCTCTTAGGTATATAATTAATTGAAATGATTGAAATCAGGAACTCAAAGAGATATCAGCACTCCCATGTTGACTGCAGCATTCTTCACAATAGCCAAGATATAGAAACAACCTAAGTGTCTAGGGGTAGATAAATGGATTTTTAAAATATGGAATGCAGGGCTTCCTAGGTGGCACAGTGGTTGAGAATCCACCTGCCAATGCAGGGGACATGGACAGGTTCAATCCCTGCTCCAGGAAGATCCCACATGCCGTGGAGCAACTACGTCTGTGCGCCACAATGATTGAGCCTGCACTTTAGAGCCCGTGAGCCACAACTATTGAGCCTACGTGCTGCAACTGCTGAAGCCCACGTGCCTAGAGCCCATGCTCCGCAACAAGAGAAGCCATGGCAATGAGGAGCCTGCACACCACAACGAAGAGTAGCCCCCACTCACCACAACTAAAAAGAAAGCCCGCACACAGCAAAAAAGACCCAACACAGCCAATAAAATAAATTAATTAATTAATTAATTAATTTTAAAAATATATGGTATGCACACACAATAGAATACTATTTGGCCATTAAAAGAAAAAAATGAAATCCTGCCATTATGTGATGACATAGATGAACCTAGAAGACATTATACCAAGTAAAATAAGACTGTCAAAAAGGATAAACACTGTATGATTCCAAAACTCATAGAAACAGAGAATAGGGTGGTTGCCAGAGGCTTGGGGAGGAGGAAATGAGGAGTTACTGTCCAACAGGTGTAAGGTTTCAATTATGCAAGATGAATAGTTCTAAAGATATGCCTATTGCATTGCACCTGTACTTGACAATACCATATTTAAGAGGGTAGGTCTCATGTTAAATATTCTTACAATAATAAAAAAGATGGTGTCATATTCAAAAAAATGTGATAGTAACAATTAAACATTCTCATATGGTGTGTATCTTGATGGCCCTAATGCCTTCCCACCCCTACACCCACCCTCAATAGCTCCACATGTTCAGTGGTGCAACTAGTTTTCCTCTTTCCAGGACCCAGTGAATGGAATGGCACTAGATCTCACTGGGCAATGCTCTCACTGTGTCACCAATAGCATTTATTTTCAGGCTCCTAATATCAACCTTATCTTTGGGGTTTGACTGAGTCTGAGCCACAACTCTGACTTTGAACATGGGTTAAGATTAAAGCCAAGAAAACCAAATTTCAGAAGGTGTTCAGCTACAAAGATAAAGCAGTGCCCATCAGCCCCTCCTGTTGGTCTCAGCTGAGCATCCTTACCTGTGTGTTTGCCTCCACAGGGCCTTTTATTAGAGCAAACCCAGTAATTACAAATTTTTCACAGGGACAATTTGCCTGGTGGGTGCCATTATCCTTTTTAATTTTAACAACTACCCACTTCCTTATGAACTGGGTTGTGTACAAGAGCTGCGTGGACAAGAACAAAACCTGAAGACATGTCCCATTAGGTTTAAGGGTTTTGAACTCTCTGCTTTGCAGCTTACCAGAGAGTAACAAATTTAGTTCTATTCAGGGGATTTAATTCACATCTCATTAAGTACCTTGGCAAAATCCAACATTAGCCCTGAAAGGCTAATTTGATTAAAGAATTGATGGACATTACTTCTCTCAGACTAATGAAGTTAATTTTAACGGAGGTAATAATATCTCCCTGGCAGATTATTGTGAGAATGAAACTAGCTAGTATATTCTGGGTATTTTATACATTTTAAAATGCTAAACAAATATAGGTAATTATTGCAGGTGTCTTTATTCTTTTGTTACAGCCTCCAGATTCCACCTCATTTCTTTCCTTTTCTTTTCCTACATCTTCCTTAGAGGTCTTAACCTAATTAGTTAGCTGAGGGAAACCCTCAGGCCTGGCTAACTATCACTTCATGTTTTCAACTAGTAAATTGGTTCAATAAACACATTTGGAAAGCTACCATGGGAAAATCATGGAGTTGTTATACTAATATACAAGACGTTAAAAACAGCACACAGACACATTGTATGCTACATTCCAAAGTGAGGCCACTGCACACATTTTGGAATATCTGGCTAAGAAACAGAATTTTTTTAATACACATCTTTATTGGATTATAATTGCTTTGTTGTGTTAGTTTCTGCTGTACAACAAATCAGCTATATTTATACATATATCCCCATATCCCCTCCTTCTTGAGCCTCCCTCCCACCCTCCCTATCCCACTCCTCTAGCTCGTCACAAAGCACCGAGTTGACTTCCCTGTGCTATGCAGCAGCTTCCTGATAGCTATATATTTTACATTTGGTAGTGTATATATGGCAATGCTACTCTCTCACTACATCCCAGCCTCCCCTTTCCCCACTGTGTCCTCAGGTCCATTCTCTACATCTGCATCTTTATTCTTGCCCTATCACTGGGTTTATCAGGACCATTTTTTCTAGTTTCCATATATATATGTGTTAGCATGTGGTATTTGTTTTTCTCTTTCTTACTTCACTCTATATGACAGACTCTAAGTCCATCCAGCTCACTACAAATAACTCAATTTCATTCCTTTCTGGTTGAGTAATATTCCATTGTATATATGTGCCACATCTTCTTTATCCATTCATCCGTTGATGGACATTTAGGTTGCTTCTGGTCAGAATGGCCATCATCAAAAATGTAGAAACAATAAATGCTGGAGAAGGTGCAGAGAAAAGGGAACTCTCCTGCACTGTTGGTGGGAATGTAAATTGGTACAGCCACTAATGGAGAACAGTATGGAGATTCCTTAAAAAACTAAAAACAGAGAGAGGAGAAAGATGGTGGCGAAGTAGAAGGACGTGGAATGAATCCCTCTCCACAGATGCATCAGGAATACACTAAAAGATACAATAATTCCCACAGAGAACCAGCTGAATGCCAGCAACTGACCTCAGACACCAGAAAGGTCTGCAAAGATCCTGACATAACTGGGTAGGACAGAGGGGAAAAAAAAGGAGAAAGAGGAGGAGACGAAAGGAAAGGGTCAGGTCCCACAACCTAGGGCAGAGGGATCTGAAACAGAGAGGAGATTGCCAAATTCGGGGAAACGTCCCTTATCTGTCAGGGAAACCCCTTCTGCAACGGGGAATTTCCCTGGGTCAGAAGGGAGGCATTTGGACTGTACAAAGAGGGTGAAGCAGCTGGGCTGTGGCAGACGGTAAAGAGAGAGAAACAGACAGAAGGTCTGCACCACGGCTCAGAGTGCCTGGACTGAGAGGTCGATTCACAGCTGAACAGGGGGTCTGGGAGCGGGAGCGTGGGAACCGGAGAACTGGTTCAGGGTGAGATACATTGTTGGCAGTGGGGAGACGGACTGAGAGGACAGGAGGGAAGAAATCCAGAGTGGAGAATGCCTACTGCAGAAAGCTGGGTGGCCCTGGCAGCAGCTCAATACTGCTGATTCATAAGCAAGGAGGAGGAGCTGTGGGTGTAGCCTGTCTCTTGGCACCAGCGATGGACAAAGGAAGGACCCCTCTGGGCCTGGCTAATGCACTCAGGGATAACAAAGGCCCCCAGGCAGGGCTGGCCTACAGTGTCTTCAGCAGAGAGCCAAAAGCCCGCAGAGTGGCCCAGCTCTGGAGACATTCTGTTACACCTGAGCCACCGGCATCCCTCGGCAACAGGCACAGTCACGGCTGACTGAGCCACCGTGACCCAGGTAGGGTGCACAGGCAGAGCTGTAGCAGGGGGGAGGAGCCACGGTTGGAACTGCTCTCTCGGCCTGAGCCGCCCAAGCCATTGTGACCCAGGCAAGATGCCACTGCTCACTCACTCCCAGGGGAAGGATCCACTGTTGTACTCTCTCTCTCCCCACACCCCGGCACTTACAGATGAACAATAAAGGAAGATCTGCTGGTTGCAGAGTAAGATAAAAAGTCCAAGGCAGGTAGAAGGACACTTACAATTGAGACCCCAAGGAAACAGAAATGTTATTATTATTTCTACTGATCTGGTCCATTCTGGGGTCAGTTCTAGTTGTTTTTTTTTTTTTTTAATTAATTACGATCTTAGTCCTAAGGGATCTACATGTTTTATAACATATTTTTTATTCTATTTTTTATTCCATTTCTATTTTTAGCCTTTTTATATATTTCTATCTCTAGCTGTTTTTTGTAGTGCTGACTGTATATCTCCTACCTTCTTTTCATCTCTATCTTTTATACATTTCTATTTCTTTCTTTCTCTTTTCGTATTTCCAGTCACACTATGCTCTTCTGTTGCCCAGTCTTCTATCCTTTTTTACTTTATCTTAATATACTTATAAGCAATATTATTGGTCTGCTCTGTTTCCTTGCTTTATTATCCAGATGACACACTGCTTTGGTTTTTATTATTGGGTTTTGTCTTTATCTTAGTCCTAAGTATAACTGTCTGATTTCATTTTGAGGATCTTCAGTCTGTCTGGTGGTACTCTTGCTCTTTATTATATTTGAACCTAGCTTTTGAAATCTCCCTGGATTCGTGTTTGTGTGTGTGTGATTTTTTTTTTTGTTTTGATTTTGTTTTTGTTTTGTTCTGGTTTGGTTTTGAACTCCTGTTGGTTTTCTCTTTGATTGTCTGATAGTATACTGGGGTTCTTCTGTCAGGTCTTTCTAGTACCTTATGTTATATTGGATTCAGTATTTGTGTGTCTTATACATGTATGTATTTCCTTGACTGAGTATTTGTTTGACTCAACACTGCCACTAGTCTTGGGCTTGGACAGTCTTCTTTCAACACCTTTATTGCTGGGACAAGCAACCTCTGAAGTTTAGACTACTCCATCAGAAGTCAAGTAGGAGGTTTTGGGGAGGGACCACTAAATCCAGGATGCTAGACTACCAGGGAGTCCTCAGACATAAGGAAGATTAACTGCAGAGAACTCTCACAGAGCCTCATATCAGAGTCTAAGACTCAGCTTTGTCTGACTGTCTGCAACTGTCAGTGCTGGACACCTCACACCAAACTACAAACAAGACAGGAACACAAACCCTCCCATCAGCACACAGACTACCTGAAGTCATATTAACCTCAGAGATACCCTAAAACACACCACCTGCCACGGCCCTGCTCATCAGAGAGAAAAAACACAGAGCCACACACCAGAAACCAGACACCAGACCCCCCCACCAGGAAGCCTACTCAAGAAACTGGACAAACCCCACCACAGGGGGCAGAGGGCAGAAACAAGAGGAATTACTACTAGGCAGCATAGGGAAAACAGACAGCAAATCCTATAAATTAGACACAATGAGAAAACAAAGAAACACCATGCAGGCAAAGGAGCACGAAAAAAACCCACAAGACCAAGTGAATGAAGAGGAAATAGGAAAAATGCCTGAAAAAGAATTCAGAGTAATGATAGTAAAGATGATTAAAAATCTCAGTAACAAAATACAGAAAATACAATAAACAGTTAATAAGGACTCAGAAGAACTAAAGAGCAAACAAACAGTAATGGACAACAAAATAACTGAAATTAAAAACACTCTAGATGGTGTAAACAGCAGAATAACTGAGGCAAAAGAATGAATAAGTGAGTTGGAAGATAGAATGGGGAAATACCTGCCAAAGAGCAGGAAAAAGAAAAAAGAATAAAAAGAATGGAAGACAGTCTCAGAGACCTTGGTGATAATATTAAACACACCAACATTTGAATCATAGGCATCCCAGAAGAAGACAAAAAAACAAAAGAGTCTGAGAAAATATTTGAAGAGGTTATAGTGCAAAACTTCCCCAACGTGGGAAAGGAAATAATTAATCAAGTCCAAGAAGCGCAGAGTCCCATACAGAATAAACCCAAGGAGAAATACACCAAGACACATATTAATCAAACTAACGTCAATTAAACACAAAGAAAAAATATTAAAAGCAGCAAGAGAAAAGCAACAAATAACATATAAAGGAAAACCCATAAGGATAATAGCTGATCTTTCTGCAGGATATATTGAAAGTCCTGAAAGAGAAAAACCTACAGCCAAGAGAACTCTACCCAGCAAGAATCTCATTCAGAATTGATGGAGAAGTTGAAAGCTTTACAGACAAGCAAAATTTAAGAGAATTCAGCACCACCAAACAAGCCTTACAACAATTGCTAAAGGAACTTTTCTAAGTAGGAAACACAAGAGAAGGAAAACACCTACAAAAACAAACCAAAAACAATTAAGAAAATGGTACTCAGAACACACATGCCAATTATCACCTTAAATGTAAATGGATTCAATGCTCCAACCAAAAGACACAGACTGGCTGAATGGATACAAAAACAAGACCCTTCTATATGCTGCCTACAAGAAATCCACTTCAGACCAAAGGATACATACGGACTGAAAGTAAAGGTATGGAAAAAGATATTCTATGCAAATGGAAGTCAAAAGAAAGCTGGAGTAGCAATACTCATATCAGATAAATTAGACTTTAAAGTAAAGACTATTAAAAGAGACAAGGAAGGACACTACATAATGATCAAGGGATCCATCCAAGAAGAACATATCACAGTTGTAAATATCTATGCACCCAACATAGGAGCACCTCAATACATAAGGCAAATGCTAACAGCTATAAAAGGGGAAACCGACAGTAACACAATAATAGTAAGAGACTTTAACACCCCACTTACATCAATGGACAGATCATC
The DNA here is from genome assembly GCF_030028045.1 of Hippopotamus amphibius kiboko. Taxonomy (NCBI): domain Eukaryota; kingdom Metazoa; phylum Chordata; class Mammalia; order Artiodactyla; family Hippopotamidae; genus Hippopotamus; species Hippopotamus amphibius. Next base: position 36,700,590 of record NC_080200.1, on the reverse strand, counting down.
CAAACAGAAAATAAATAATGACACACAAGGTTTAAATGACACATTAGACCATCTCGACTTAATTGATATTTATAGGACATTCCATCCAAAAAAGACAGAATACACCTTCTTCTCAAGTGCACATGGAACATTTTCACATCTTGGGTCACAAATCAAGCCTTGGTAAATTCAAGAAAATTGAAATCATATCAAGCATCTTCTCTGACCACAACGCAATGAGACTAGATATCAATTACAGGAAAAAAAAAAAAAACTATAAACATACAAAAACATGGAGGCTGAACAATACACTATTAAACAACCAAGAAATCACTAAGGAAATCAATGAGGAAATCAAAAAATATCTAGAAACAAATGACAATGGAAACACAACAACCCAAAACTTATGTGAAGCAGCAAAAGCAGTTCTAAGAGGGAAGTTTATAGCAATACAGTCCTACCTTAAGAAACAAGAAAAATATCAAATGAACAACCTAACCTTACAACTAAAACAATTAGAGAAAGAAGAACAAAGAAATCCCAAAGTGAGCAGGAGGAAAGAAATCATAAAGATCAGAGCAGAAATAAATGAAAAAGAAATGAAGGAAACAATAGCAAAGATCAATGAAACTAAAAGCTGGTTCTTTGAGAAGATAAACAAAATTGAGAAACCATTAGGCAGACTCATCAGGAAAAAAGAGAGAAGACACAAATCAACAGAATTAGAAATGAAAAAGGAGAAGTAACAACTGACACAGCAGAAATACAAAAGAACATGAGAGACTACTACAAGCAACTATATGCCAATAAATTGGATAACCTGGAAGAAATGGATACATTCTTAGAAAAATACAATCTTCCAAGACTGAACCAGGGAGAAATAGAAAATATGAACAGACCAATCACAAGTAAGGAAATTGAGACTGTGATTAAAAATCTCCCAACACACAAAAGCCCAGGGCCAGATGGATTCACAGGAGAATTTTATCAAACTTTTCAAGAAGAGCTAACACCTATCCTTCTCAAACTCTTCCAAAATATAGAATAAGGAGGAACACTCCCAAACTCATTCTACGAGGCCACCATCACCCTGATACCAAAACCAGGCAAAGATGTCACAAAAAAAGAAAATTACAGGCCAATATCACTGATAAATATAGATGCAAAAATCCTCAACAAAATACTAGCTAACAGAATCCAACAGCACATTAAAAAAATCATACACCATGATCAAGTGGGGTTTATCCCTGGGATGCAAGCATTCTTCAATATACGCAAATCAATCAATGTCATACATCATATCAACAAATTGAAGGATAAAAACCATATGATCTCAATAGATGGAGAAAAAGCTTTTGACAAAATTCAACATCCATTTATGATAAAAACTCTCCAGAAAATGGGCATAGAAGGAAATTACCTCAACATAATAAAAGCCATATATGAGAAATCAACAGCCAACATCATTCTAAATGGTGAAAAACTGAAAGCATTCCCTCTAAGAACAGGAACAAGACAAGGGTGTCCACTCTCACCATTATTATTCAACATAGTTTTGGAAGTTTTAGCCACAGCAATCAGAGAAGAAAATGAAATACGAGGAATCCAAATTGGAAAAGAAGTAAAATTGTCACCCTTTACAGATGACATGATATTATACATAGAAAACCCTAAAGACTCTACCATAAAACTGCTAGCACTAATCGATGAATTTAGTAAAGTAGCAGGATACAAAATTAATGCGCAGAAATCTCTTGCATTCCTATACACTAACAACAAAAAAGCAGAAAGAGAAATTAAGGAAACTCTCCCATTTACCACTGCAACAAAAAGAACACAATACCTAGGAATAAACCTGAAAAAGACCTGTATGCAGAAAACTTTAAGATACTGATGAAAGAAATCAAAGACAATACAAACAGATGGAGAGACATACCATGTTCTTGGATTGGAAGAATCAACACTGTGAAAATGACTGTACTACCTAAAACAACTTACAGATTCAACATAATCCCTATTAAATTACCAACGGGATTTTTCGCAGAACTAGAACAAGAAATCTTACGATTTGTATGAAAACGCAAAAGACCCCAAATAGCCAAAGCAATCTTGAGAAGGAAAGATGGAGTTGGTGGAATTAGGCTTCCTGACTTCAAACTATACTACAAGGCCATAGTGATCAAGACAGTATGGTACTGGCACAAAAATAGAAAGGAAGATCAATGGAATAGAATAGAGAACTCAGAGGTAAACCCAAGCACATATGGATAGCTTATCTTTGACAAAGGAGGCAAGAATGTACAATGGAAAAAAGACAGCCTCTTCAATAAGTGGTGCTGGGAAAACTGGACAGCTACATGTAAAAGAATGAAATTAGAACACTTCCCAACACCATACACAAAAATAAACTCAAAATGGATTAAAGACCTACATGTAAGGCCAGACACTATAAAACTCCTAGAGGAAAACATCAGCGCAACACTCTATGACATACATCAAAGCAAGATCCTTTTTGACCCATCTCCTAGAATCAAGGAAATAAAATCAAGAATAAACAAATAGGACCTAAGGAAACTTAAAAGCTTTTGCAGAGCAAAGAAACCATAAACAAGACAAGGCAACCCTCAGAGTGGGAGAAAATACTTGCCAACAAAGCAACAGACAAAGGATTAATCTCCAAAATACACAAGCAGCCCATGCAGCTTCATACCAAAAAAGCAAACGACTCAATCCACAAATGGGCGGAAGACCTAAATAGACATTTCTCCAAAGAAGACATACAGATGGACAACAAACACATGAAAAGAGGCTCAACATCACTAATCATTAGAGACATGCAAGTCAAAGCCACAATGAGGTATCACCTCACACTGGTCAGAATGGCCATCATCAAAAAATCTAGAAACAACAACAAATGTTGGAGAGGGTGTGGAGAAAAGGGAACTCTCCTGCACGGTTGGTGGGAATGTAAGTTGATACAGCCACTATGGAAAATAGTTCGGAGGTTCCTTAAAAAACTAAAAATAGAACTACCATATGATCCAGTAATCCCACTACTGGGCATATACCCAGAGAAAACCATAATCCAAAAAGACACTTGTACTGTAATTGTACATGTTCATTGTAGCACTATTTACAATAGCCAGGACATGGAAGCAACTTAAATGCCCATCAACAAATGAATGGATAAAGGAGATGTGGCATATATATACAATGGAATATTACTCGGCCATAAAAAGGAATGAAATGGAGCTATATGTAATGAGGTAGATAGACCTAGAGTCTGTCATACAGAGTGAAGTAAGCCAGAAAGAGAAAAACAAATATTGTATGCTAACTCATATATACGGAATCTTAATAATAATAAAAAAAAATGGTACTAATGAACCCAGTGACAGGACAAGAATAAGGATGCAGATGCAGAAAATGGACTGGAGGACATGGGGTTGGGGGGGCGGGCGGCGAAGAGGAAGCTGGGATAAAGTGAGAGAGTAGCATAGACATAGATATACTACCAAGTGTAAAATAGATAGGTAGTGGGAAGTTGCTGTTTAACAAAGGGAGATCAACTCAATGATGGGTGATGCCTTTGAGCGCCAGGAAGGGGAGAGGTCACGGGAGGGAGGGTATATGGGGATATGTGTATAAATACAGCTGATTCACTTTGGAGTACCTCATAAGCTGGTACAAGAGTGTAAAGCAATTATATTCCAAAAAAGTGCTTAAAAAAGAAAAAAAGGAAAAAAACAAAAAACAAAAAACAGAACTGCCATTATGACCCAGAAATCCCACTACTGGGCATATATCCTCAGACAACTCTTAAACCCTTACTTACACTGGGTGCATAAAAAGGTTGGAAGCTGGAGATTAAAGGAGCATTTGTGGAACTTTGGAGAGATATTGGTTACTCTAACCCAAGAAGGCAAAGTAGGAGATGCTACCTCTTATCCCCAAGTAAAAAGACAGCGGCTTCAAATGCAACACCAGGGTTTAAATGTGAGCCTGGTCTATAATTTCCTTTTGAAAATTTTAAAGAGTAACAGATAGAATGCCTAGAAATGAGCCAAAAATATAAAATGACTGCATTAGGTACCTAGGCTCCCGTTGTTTGTCAGTGGAAATAGGATCCTACGTGATTCATTTTCCAAAAATCCAGGATAGTTGCCTGAGGTTGTTTCCAAGTGGGCCGCCTGGAGTGGCACCCCATTAAAGGCAATAATGACCATGATAATGAAGCATATTTAACTTCCACAAGCAAATAGCATTTGTGTGTGTTTAAATTTATTTATTTATTTTATTGGCTGTGTTGGGTCTTTGTTGCTGTGCGTGGGCTTTCTTTAGTTGCGGTGAGCGGAGGGCTACTCTTCATTGTGATGCGCAGGCTCCTCATTGCCATGGCTTCTCTTGTTGTGGAGCACAGGCTCTAGGCGCGTGGGCTTCCGTAGTTGCAGCACATGGGCTCAATAGTTGTTGCTCATGGGCTCTAAAGCGCAGGCGCAATAGTTGTGGCGCACAGGCTCAGTTGCTCTGCAGCATGTGGGATCTTCCTGGAGCAGGGATTGAACCCATGTCCCCTGCACTGGCAGGCAGATTCTTAACCACTCTGCCACCTAGGAAGACCCAGATTTGTGTTTGATCCTGGCTTTGAGGGAAGGAACTGTGTTATCAATTACTTACCTGGGTTGGTATGGGCATCACTTGCCAATGAGACTTGCTGTGTGGTTCATGAAAGGTGTCGCTGGATGATTTCATATGATTTCATATGATTTCACATAGACATTTAACATTATGGAAGGAGGAAGTATATGTCACACAGACATGCACTCAGACCACATGGCATTTATTGATATTTATGTTTAAATCCATTTTGATATTCAGTATGGCAGTGGGAAGGCAATGTAGACAGTGAAAAATAAAAGGACAGGAACAACCGACGATTCTGGTAGTTTTATGACACAGATTTTTAAAAGATCTGTCAGTATTTTTGCAACCAGATGTATTAACTATAATTTATTGAACCATGATGGACGATAACAGATTCTCCCTGTTTTAAAAATGAAGAATCTGAAAATAAGCTAAAGAAACTCAAGATCATATTTTGTGAGAAAGGGGAAAAGGTTAGAGCAAGGAAATCCACGCATTGAATAAATCTCTGCTTACACTTCCACTGGAAAAATTTTCAAAGTTGTTTGACTATACTGAGGTTGTAGGAGAAAGAAAACCTCTACTCACAACCTTCCTAGTCACTGGGTAACACCTATAAATGCTCTTACATGTGTTCTCTGGGCCTGGGGACAAGCAGTTTTGCTTGTATTCTGCATACCTTCTGGAGGAGACCAGATCCCTCCTAGGACTCAAGAATTACCAAAGCTGCTTGAGTTTACACTCTGGTTGCAAGTGACAAAGGCCCAGCTCAAGCAAAATGGAAAACTTTTGGGCTCATCTACATGCATGGTTGGAAAGAAGATGGCCTTAGACACGTGTAGAACCAGGAGCTCAAAAACCACCAGGATGCCTCTTCCCTAGAGCTCAGTTTGTGTTTCCACTTCTCTCCAACTGGAGCTCAGCTTGTAGGGTGTGTTTGTTGGGGCTTGGGGGTGGGGTAGGATGTTGGTGCCAGACTCACATTCTTATGGCTTAGTGAGCAGAAAGGAACAAGAAAATTGGCTTCTCTCTCATCTCCAGTTTTTAAACATAGGATAAATAACCTGAATGGTACATCCGGGGTCATATACCCACCCCTTGGTATAATCAAAGGAGAGCTACCAAAAGAGGCATATCCTGGGCACTGGCCCAACTCCTTGGCCGGGGGTGCGTCTATTAGGAGAGGGGCAACATAGATGTTGGATAGACGCCACTAGAGCCACTTCAAAATGCAAGCAAGCTCAACACACCAGTGGGAAATTACTAATGTATGTGAATCCTAAAGGAATGTTATACAAAAGCAAAGAAATACTAACACACAAAATCTTGGATAATCAATTTTTATAGACAGAGGATTGACTTTGACAAGGAGCAAAGTCAGAATTCATCTAGGTACACATTTCATTTATTCGTTCTTGAAAGATAATATCTTTTCTTTGGTAAGGTCAAAAGAAAAAGCACTAACGTGACTAGAAGTGGTATAGTGTGCTAACTTGATTATTGGTTATTCCACCAATCTCTGTTGTATTATTCCCATGTTCAGTCACACCATCCCCAAATGAGAAAAAAAGACCACCACACCAAACTACATCAATTTGGAATATTGATTGTACTTCTTAATGCATTTCTTAACATCCATGGTACTCTTTTTATTTATTTATTTATTTATTTATTTATTTATTTATTTATTTATTTGGGGGGGGGGGGTACACCAAGTTCAATCATCTGTTTTTATACACATCTCCCCGCCATGGTACTCTTTCATCAAGAATATAAAATCATCTACTTAGGATTTGCCACTCAAAGTGAGGAACATGCCTATAATCACAGGATGATAGTTTACAAAATATAGCAGGCATCAATATCAAACCTTTTCCAAATCATAACTCTAACATGGATGGAAATCATTCTCCTGACCTTGCAAATTCTTTAAAAAGTCCATTTTATCAGCACTGGGAGAGTATGCTTTCAACCACACAGCCAGCCGGAAGGACCATTTTATATACGGAGTGTGCTTCTCACAAAAAGCCCCTCTCCTTCATCTGAAATGACAGAACTGTAGCTATATCTGAAGAAAGAGTGAATTTCAATGACAACCATCAGCTAAAAACACACATAAATTCCTATATCTGGTATGGGAGGAATGATATACTGCACTGCACTATGCCTACCTCTGTCCAAAGGACAGTAACCTGGCCTGGCTTCAGGGTGCCTGGACTTTTCTCCCATTTGATATCTGGGATGCTTGGTCTGCTCCCTGGGGAACTGTTTGATACTGAGGTTACCTCTGAGGAGAAGGTCCTTACAAAATTTATCCATCATGTTTATTTTCTAAGGATGATGCTCACTGCTCTTCAAATCCTGGATTTGCCCATCATTATTTTCCTCAGTTTGATAAAGCTGAACTAAAAGCACTTTGTTCAAGGAAGAAGCCTGGGCAGAAGAAAGAACACTGTTCTGTAGAAAAAGGCATTCGATATTTAGAAACTTTTCTGAGCAGAAAAAAGAGGCCCTGAAAAGAATTTTAATTCTGCTGTCATTGTTACCATGGGCTCATGATAAATTACCCCACAGCCCCTCTAGGTTTAAGAGGAGGTATTGCACAAGAAGCCCACAAAAACAGAAAGAAAGACTCTAAGGATCCTTCTGGATACACAGGAATATTGCACTGTTTGAAAATGAGAAAACAGACTAGGTTAGTTAGGTTTATTGCCCTCTTTCTAAAAGAAACTTTAATCTTTGGCAAAGCACAGATGGTTATTTGGTTTGTTTATAAAGGCACCTTCTTGGCTGGATGTCAGCACCAACAGACGCTACACCCTTCAGTCTCTCCCACACAGAGATGTTCCTGTTTGCCTTCCTGGGCATCTATTTAGTTAGAAAAAGGGGGCTGAGAAGGGATGCTTTAGGGAAACAAGATGTAATCACAAAATCAGTGGCTGCCCCCGCCCCCCAAAAAAGGCAGAGGAAGCTGAAGGAAAATTAGAATCCTTAAGACAGCATTTCTCCTAATGAAAATTTACATAAATGTTATCTTTCAGGACTAGTACAATGCTGCCCTGGGTGTACTCTGGGTGGAGTTCATTTTTTCCCTCATTCTTTTTTTATGTGTCATGGTTTAGTCAGGAGGGAAAGTATTGATACATCAATGAAATGCTTGCTAAGGGCCCATTTTGGTACAAACTGCACACAATCCAATGTACATACCACAGAAGATGAAGATAAACCCCATGTGAGCACCAACTGTAACTATGACCTTCTCAGCATTTATAAAGCAAATAAGATAACCATATATATTTTGTTTGTTTGTTTTTCACTGAAATGTCAGTACATTTGAGAGAACAAAGTCTATATGGCTGTATAAAGCATTAAGATGCTAGAAGAAAACTAGTCAAAAACTGCTTGTCAGATATACAATTATGATTACCGACATCTTTTTGATAAACTCCTATGTGGTTAAAATGAAAAACACACATCTTGGGACAAAAGTCTACTCCATATTTTAAGTTGTGATCTGCCGCATTGGTATGAGATTTGGTGAAACCTGGTAAAAGAAAGAGAGAAAAATAACCAACTTATGAAAAAACCGCATGGTATAAACATCTCTCCTATGAATTTCCAAACCTGAGTGATGTGGGCAACAAGCAGCCTTGGCATGGACCTCACCTGGGGTTTTCTCATTATCTTCCATTCTGAACCATTGAGAAAAAGAACACATTTTCCATTTACATTCTGTGTATGTAGTAGTTCTCAACCTTCTTGCATTATAGCTCCTACGTTAAGGATCGTTAAGGCTTGCAACTAAGAGGAGGTGGAGGAGGAGCAGGCGGAGGCAAAGGGTCCAGGCAACCAAACTCTCTACTTAAGAGACTTAATGTGGTCTTTGGATGACAAACTTCTAGCAGAAATTTCATAATCGGAGTGGAAACAATATAAAGGCAGTAAAAAAGATACCAAGTTATTACAAAAAGGAGGTAATAGCATTAAAAATATTAACTATGATTATATTCAATGTACAAAATAGCAAATGTATTTTTTAGGAGTCTTGAAACAGAGAAATATGAGGACAGATCTACATTTAATGGTAAAGCTGGTAGAAGAAGAAATCTAAATGTGAGTAGTCTGGCTTAATTTTCACAGACCTTTCAAGGTGTAATGGCAGGTACAGATCTCTTCATTTAATCTGGCAAATATCCAAAAGTCCTAGTTACAGGCCTCATGGAAAGCACAGCAAGGAATACTAAAATTTCGGTGGTTTTTGAGCCCTTCAAGGATGTGGCAATTGTAGCGGGTCTAATTTGCCTTCCAGAATAAACACTTAATATTTTGTTACATTAATGAATGAGTGAGTGGATTAGATAAGCTTCAAAGAACTAGAATAAAGATTTCTAATAGAGGTTAAATCAGTATTAAAAATAGAAGAAGGCAATTATTTGGCTTTGACGAGGTTAAATATTTCTAGTTCATTTGTGAATTGTTTCTTTATTAAGTCTTTCCATGTCAAGAGTTAATGCCCCCTTTTCCATTTTTCTACCTAAAGAATGACATGACCAGAATGAAAAGGATCAGAATGGATAGGTACATATCTTAGGGTAAATGAGAGCTCATTCAGACTTGCCAGCTCCGTGCACAGTATATATAATAATAGGCAAAGTAACAGATATTAATATGCAAAGTCACAGCCCACATTTGCACACATCTTCAACTCTACTGAAAAGAATAAAGACATAAGGGCTCTGAGTATTTAGAAGGTGTGTCTCACAAACAATTGATTTTCTTTTTTTAAAACAACCGAGCATCTGTGGAAATAATTTAATGAAATAAAACTCTTTTTTGAAAACAGATCGTTTTCTAAGAGGTGCTTTATAGCATTACCTTTAAAAGGAAACTGGACACCTTGATTTTTTAAGCTAAACATCTAATCCTTCTCCTTGTCACGTTGACCCTATTTTGAGCTCTTAGTATCATTTATATCCTCAGTGTGGAACTTGACTTTTATCAGAAAAGAAGAAGATGAACCTTTACGTAGACTGACTTGGCCTGTCTATTTTTGTACTGAAAAACATCTACTAAACCACCATTTTTCATCTGTTCTCTCACAGTCTTGTCAACATTGTAAGTCCATGTAAGCTGAAGCAGATTATCCTGCCAAAGTGACCTACCGGCTATGCACAGGACTATATGATTTAACAGCATAAGGTAAGCTAACAAGTTGTCTTCCCAGTCCATTGAAATCTAAGGAGTGCACTGTTTAATTCCGGTATGATGCCAGTTCATTATAGATACTGAGAGTACAAATTTATTCACCTCGGCAAACAATGCCTGCAGCTGGCTTCTTTCAGATTCCACTGCAAACATATAAGTAAGCAGGATTCTTATTTGATTTTTTGCCACTGGTGGTTTAGGTATATTCCTACCGAGAGAACAAGACTAAGGTCCCTGGGGTAGGAACTAATATAATTTGTTCTATTTTATTCATATTTCATAGCTCAATATGGGACATACAGTGGGTGTTTAATAAGTAATCATGGACAACTAATAGCCCCTGGAAGTTTATTCTACCACATGATGTTCAACTATGGATTCAGTTTATTTTTAAGTTTTTAAATTAAAAAAAAAAAAAAAAGAAATATTCTAGTTCAAAAAGGTCCACAGATATACATGATAAAGAAAAATCTATTTTATATAACTCAAGCATGCATCAGAAAAGAAAGAAATGAATAATCAATTGAATTAACTACTCACTGAAAAAGATACTTTGGAGATAATGGAATTTAAGTGGTGGAACGTCACCTTTCCTTTTTCTTTCTATTTGACCCATCAAGTGGCTGGCAGTAACACAGTGAGTGATGCAAGTATAGCCAAAAATAAAGAAATTTAACATTTTCATCAGCTTATCACAGCTATAATACGAGAAACTTAGTATCCCTTTGACTCTTTGAAAATGAATTATTACTGGATATCTGACAGGCAAAATTTGTTCAAAATGTGGGTGCCCTGGGAAAAAAATAACCCAAAGGACTGCTTAGTTATAAAAATGTTGGGAGCTAGTGGCGTTAAAGAATGATAGAAAGGCATTCCCGCAGAGCATCACAATCCAGCATTTGTGGAGGGTGCACATGCGTGTGTAGCTCTACCAAGCAACAGTGCTGGGGTGGAGCATTTATTCCCATGTCTCATGTCCCCTTCCGTGTGGAGGGACATCTATTAGTGCAATTCTCTGGCCTCAAGTGTGTCCCTTAAGGGCTCAACTGGAATGATGATTTCGGCAGAGGAAGTGGGGTATGTGAAACTCAGCCCAACTCTTCTTCCTCATCGGGGTCAGGCTTCGGCAGGGAGCACGTGCTCTGTTTTGCTCTCAGTCACGTGGAAAGAAGCTCGGTGGCAGAGACTTGCCCCTGCCTAGAAAGGCCTATGATTCTCCAAGGCTGCCTATAACTGGGAGTTGAAGTCTCTCCCACTCTGGGGGTTTGTACCTGGGAAGGTTTTTGTGGCTGTACACCTAAGCCACATCCTAAGCTTTATAATAACAATGACATTTTTAACCTCTACTTGCCCAGCCTCTTTATCTCTCTCAATAGATTCGGAACTCAATCCCCAAGAAATATAGAGGAAAACCCCTTTCTTTATAACAACTGCATTTTGAAGGAAAGTGATGATATGGAACTAGATATCTGTCCATTATGGGTTGCCTTCTCTTGCTGTTCACAGTAGTTCACTACTCCTGACCAGAATTTTATTTTAGAAGTGTGATGAAGTTTCCAGAAATATACTCAATATTTGCATTTCTTTTACAAAATTTCCACAGCTTCCTTTGGAGTTCCAGATATAACATGACACTTAAGAGACTTTCTTACTAATTGAAAAGAAAACTCTTTTCAACTGGCATTACGGTTACTATGAATTTCTTAAGAAGCTATTTCAGGTGATACCTAAAGGACACATTTTCCTTTCACATTTTCTGTTGTTTTTGCTAATTACACTGTGGCATACGGGAAAGTCTTAGTGATTCTTTTTTTTAAATGCCCAAATAGTTCATTACAACCATTACTTTTAATAACCTGAAATCACAATTTTGTCGTGTCCTGTTATCTGATGCCGTCATATCTTGTCTTTTTCTTTGAAATTCTCAGGATTTTTCTCAATCAGCTTACATCCACATTTTACATCCTTTGCACATTCACTTGCCCATATTCTTAGGTACACAGGACCTTTGCCAACACATTTTCATATTTACTTTGACCTAGATTTTACTTTCTTTTCTTTGTTATGCAACAACCTGGCTGTCTATTCCCTTCTAGAATGTTCACTTCTCGGTATACAGTGAAGGCTGAGAAACAGAAATCTTTTCTCAAACAGAAATCTTGAGTAAGTTGTATGTAGTAAGAGTAAAATGCTTCCTATGGAATCAGTAATATTTATATGAGATATCTTATGAATTATGACATGGAATACCTTCTGAATTATCAAATGAAGAGATGTTATCCCAATGTACTTTTATTATTAAATGTATCTTACTGATAACCCAGCTATTAAACCAGTCCCTAGCCTTACAGAGATTTTGATACATGTGACTTCATCTGTCAGAGTCTAAACAGGTGTCACTGATCATCAGATCCTCAAAAGCCAGTTCTTCTGCCGAGATGGTTTAGTTGATACTACACCTTTTCATTTTCAGGACAATAGTGACATAAAAATTAACATTTCATTTCAACAGCCTGATTTGGAGGAAACAAGATTACATGTCAATGTCAAAGGAGGGGTGGTACTGTGATAAAAGTGGGGCCATTGAGATATTTTCCAACGTATCAAGACATGGAAACTAGCACTTAAAAAAAAGCAAAAACAGTAAAAATCTATCTTTTTCATTCCTGATCTACCTACATGACTGAAAAAAAACCCCAAAACTGAAAACAATGAGGATCTTCTTTTGCAATTCCCTTTTGCAGCAGAGACTCGAACATTTCTATAGATCTCAAAAATGGTATCTGCTGAAGAAGAGGTTAACTCATCTACATAGGGAAAAAACATAAAGAACAGCTAATTAAGGAAGAGGAACTGTTTGCTTTTATCATTGGAGTAAGGAATTCTAAATAGTTAAACTATAAACAAATCCCATTTTTTACTCCCTGAGGTCACTGAAAAGTTAATTAAAGATGAGCTTTTCATGTAAGGTATTGCTGGAAAACTTCCTTTTTTTCCAAAGGGAAATTGAAAAAAGGTTAATAGACAAAGACCTTCTTATAGTACCAGAAACAGTTATATGTGGATAATGAATTATGCAGCAAAATTGTTTTTACAGACATTTGTTATGCACTGATAGGTACCAGCCAACCATGTAGTACCAAAGGAAGAAATGTATGAAATACATGCATGATTTATCAAATAAGTTTTGTTAAATTACTTTCTCCAGGATGAGTAGCTGCAATATTTCTTCTCATTATAAATATATTTCATTTTAACATGTAGAGCTGTTCTTAAAAAGGCATGTGAGAAGCAAGATCTATTTCTTCATTTTTTCAGACACATTTCACCTTTACTTTTGATTAACTTCAAATGGACTGACCTCTCCTCTCAAACTCCATTAGGAAGGTGATTGGTGATTCATAAACAAGCACCTATATTAAAGGGAGATTATTTGTATTATAGTATTATTCTCTTTGTTTTAAAAAGGGATTTGGAGATTTCTTGAGTGGATACTCCCCTAATGTTCTTATCTGCTTTGTAAGTCAGAGTTCTAATGCACTAAGTTTTACTTCAAATACAGGGAACACCTATTTTGTGACTATAAGGTGGTGTCAAAAGCTTGACATTCTATTATCTCCAAGGGATGGAATCATCAGGCAAAGAAGTTAATCAAAGAGAAAGTCATAAGCCATAGATATGTTTCAAAACAAGGAAGTATTTCTCTGTGTGTGGCTCACATTTTTTGGTTAATTATGTTTGGACACAGCTGATACGTAACCCAAGAACAGAGGATTGCAAGGGACTTTATAGAAAATAGCTTAGAGTTCAAGCTCAACCTGCTGTTTCCAGCAGCTCCTGGTGGTTCCTCCCGCTCCTGCTTCTGATTCCTGAGCCAAACCCTGTCCCGTGAGTCAGAGCCTGTTCCTGCTCCCACCTGCTCTCATCGGAGGCACCCTTCCTTCCACTGCTGTTCTCTGCAAAGGTCAACTCCAAAAATGATCACAAATGAACGGTTCATGTCCCATAAACACCCATTAATCACGCTCAGGATATAGGACAAGTGGCTGGATTTGTTCAGAGAAACACTTACTGTGAAATCACACCCAGTGCTCTTTTTTATGTCATCCACTGTCAGGCCTTCCCAGAGTTCAATCAGAGTCAGCCCTTTCTTGCTGTCCACGTCAAATACAGCCTGTCGAAGTCAAGAAAATGACAGTGACAATTTCCATCACAGAACAAAACAGAAATAACCTCTCAAGTTCTTTAAGGAGGGAAAAGACCCAGGATAAAACACTGAAAATCAGCAATGGAAAAAACGCAACCATAACTACTATATTCTGGTGAGAATAAATGCCAACTCCCTAACTGGCAGTTACTTGGGAAGCACTGTTGATGCCACAAAATAAATCAGTGTAGATTATTGATGGCATTTTCCACTATTATAACCAGTTTTTTTTAAACTACGTTCCTTTTGTTAGATCTAACACTTTTGGTCAAAATTTCAATTCGATGATTAATAATGATTTGAAGAAAGAAAAGAATGAAGAAAAGCAGGAAGGGAGGAGATATTTGGAAGGTGAGAGCACAGGGATGATGGGGTGAAAGCTGATCAATGCTTCTGGGTGAATTACAGGATACAAAAGGAGGTGCTCTGAAGTAGCTAGGAGTAATTATAAAGGGATAGCTGGCCCTGAAAGACAACCCCCTCCCCTGCAGGTAAATACTAAAACTTTCCTTTTAAGTCCTATGAAAACACACAGATCCAAAAGGATAGCATGAGAATCTCCCTCTGGTACAGAAATCAAATGAAGATGCTTATGTTTAGGACAAGCATGAGAAGGCTCACCTCACCCTAAGCATTGCATTACAACATTCTGGTTGGTAACACTAGGTGATGGTAGTGCCAGTTGGTATAGCTTCACCCAAGCAGGTAGATTCTGATCGTGTCTGATATAGAATGCATGTGGTCACACTTGGTAACGTGACAACTTGAGTGGAAGGGAGCAACAGAGTCATGTAATATAACCTCCCACCCAAGAATTCTTTAAAACATTCTTCTGAGATGGTCACTGGGGCTCTGTTTAGAAACTTCCAATAGTGGGAGGCTCACTGTCTCAAGGCAGATTGCCTATTGATGGGAAGCTCTAACTGCAAAAGCCAAAACTGCTTCTCTAAACTTTCACTTGCGGACTCTACAGTAAGTTGTCCTCCCATACAGCAGGCACTGTTCCCTCTTTCAGTTTTCATCGTTAGTCTTCCTCAAACTTAAATATTATGCTTCCCAGATCTCTCCTCTCCTCTAGGTTTATCTTAAATTCAACTACTATTTGCAGGCTTAGAATCGTTACTTTCGGCCAGCTTGGAAGCCAAACCCTAGATTGCCACTTTTAAACACACTCCTGGTTAGAAGGCTTTTAAGAAGACACGGCAACATGCAGAGGAAAGAACCCTGGCTTTCGAACTGGACTGGAATTCCAGCTTTGCCGACACTAGCTATGCAGTCTTTGGTACGCCTGTCTTCAAATCTATAGATGGATATTGGACAAACCTACTTCCCAAGATTGTTCTACGGGACAAATATAATAACAAACCTACTATGAGCAGCTGGCATCATGCCTGGGGCATAGCAGGGGCACCATAGAGGCATATTCTTTCTCCTTAATAGTTGAACTTAAATCAAAGTGAACCCACATCAAAGCTCCCTAATGCTTATTTGTCTCCAGTTAATTGCTATTTCTCCTCAGGAGCATCGAGGGGATCAGGGATACTTGCCTTCCCTGTTTGTTTGATGAATTCACAGATAACCTGGTTGATTTTACTGGAAGGGATTATTTAAATTTAGGAGGAAATATCTCAGCAAACTTCTTTTTCATTTGCACATTTTTATGTTCCTAAAAAAAACTTTTGTCAGCAGAAATGTGTTTTGAGGGGAAAAAAATGGTCCTTTAGGAATGTCTGTATGCTGCTGCAGTAGGTTATTTAATTCCAAAATGACAATTACATATTTTTTTTAATTGGGTACTTTTCCTTTGCAGAAAATATGTCTGGAGCATCATTCATACTGATTTTTGTGCCCCTGTATTATGAACAACTGTAAATTTATCAAAATGGGACAAATAAGAGAAAAAGAGCCTTTGGGTTGTATTATTAAGAACAGGAAGGAAAGGGATTTGGGGAGAAGATAACTGCAGCATCATGAACATAAGGCTTCAATGATCAAGGAGATAAAATCTATGGCAAATGACTTACCACTTTTAAAAATGTTTTATTAACACTTTTATCAATCCCTAATTAGCTCTCAAGATCATATAGTGGAAAACTAAGCATCTATGATTTTAAAAAATGGGAAATTTACTTTTTAAATATTTAGGAAGATTTCCATTTAGTGGTATAAAGTATAAACAAAAACTTGATAAAACTGGACACTAAAACCTAAACGCTACAATCAATTGTTCAACTATCAAGAATAATATTTTGATTACTTTGTTTTACAGATAAATAATTTTATTATTTTTCACCACCATAACAGGCTGCATTATGGATAAAGCAATTAGTCACAGCCAAAGTGCTGGTGAGGAAGGCATCTTTCATCACATCATTCTTGCAACACAAAACCAAGAAATCAGGGTCATAATATCTCCAAAGCCTCTTTCAAATGGCAGGCAACTAATGGAATTTTCCTTAAGAGCTGAAAATGGAATTATAGTCCCATACTGCTCTAGCAGAGTGTCCAGAGTCATTGCTTTTAATGGCACTGCAAAATTTATTAAGCACCTACCGTGTATACAGCACATGGGTAAACACACCATTCCTTTCCCTGGGGCACCCGAAGTTCCATACGCAGCTGCCTTTCACTTTACTCCTTTTCCCTACACAATGTCATCTACCGTTAAGGCTCCAATTATCCCCGTCTGCTAATGAGTTCAAACATTCACTCCAATGGTGACTCCTCTGAGCTCCAGATGCCCATTTCCAACTGTTTATCAGACATCTCTGGATGTTGCGGATGTTAACTTACTCGAGAATAATATCAAACTGAGTATGTTCAAATGGCACCTATTCTTTTCCTGCCTCAGCTTGCTCCTCCGTTTCTCTTACTACAGACTCAGGCTGCATTAAGGATACAACATGTCGACCATGCCTCTAGCCAGAAAATGTCGGAATCACCTCTGCCTTAGCAGCTATGTCCCATTCATCACTGAATTAGGTTGAGTTCACCTCCTAAATCTCTTTAAAATCTCTCTCTCTGTCTTGTGGTTTAGGACCTTGATATTTCTGGCCAAGATCACTGAAGGAATTTCATCTCTTCTCCCCTTACTCTCCATAAAAGCTGCAACGCTCTTTGTAAAATGCAAACCCAACTATTAAAAATCACTGAAGGGCTCCCAAGTGCCTTCCAGATAAAACCCAAATTTCTTAACAAGATATTCACATTCCTTCATAATTTGGTCCCTCACTGGCTTTTCACCTTCAGCCTTCAGAATCTCTGGCCATGGCTCACTCCACCCTGTACCACTCGCAGGTCCCTAAGTAAGCTGTGTTTTCTTAATACCTCCAGGACTCTGCCTATTTTCTTCCCTTTGCCTAGAAGGGCCTCTTTGGTCTTATTCTCACTTATAAAACTCCTACTTATCTTTCAAGACTCATCACTCAATCTATTAATTTTCTCATTGAGAAAAGTATGGTATTTATTCAATAGGCATTCACTGTGTATGGGTCAAGCATTATGCTCAGTATTGGACAAACAGTGATGAGTGAGACGGGCAGAGCTCAGAGGTTATTTCAATACAGTGATCAGTGCTAAGTTAGGGTGAGTACTAAGACTCAGGAAGCACCTAGAAGACTTGCCAGAGAAGAAATGTATAGCTGATACATAAAAGACAAGCAGGAATTAGCCAGATGGTTGGCGTAGGGAGCACGCCAGGGAGAGAGACAGGATATGCAAAGTCCCAGAATAACAAGGTGGGGCTGATGCAACATGGTTCACAGCACTTAGCATGGCTGAAGTGGGGAGGATATTAAGGCAAAAAGAGAGAAACTGAGACTAGAGGAGAAAAGAACCAGACTGTGAAATGCCTTGCAAAACACATTTAAAGCTTTTATTTGCTGGAATTCCCTGGCAGCCCAGTGGTTAGGACTTTGAGCTCTCCTTGCCCGGGGCCTGGGTTCAATCCCTGGTGCCACGGCACTAAGATCCTGCAAGCTGTGAAAAAAACCTTATACTTGATACCACCTAGAAGCTTTCCTTGACACTCTCCTCAGGCGGTTAAGCAGCCTTCCTCTATGTTCCCAACTCATCATCTGGTATGTCTCTCCCGTGGACTTTTATCACATGTATTCCTCCACCTGCTGGTGCGGCTGGGTGCTTGACATCTACTCCCCCTGAATTTGCTCCTTGGGGCAGAGACTGGTCCCCTTTCTGAACCCACTGTTGGCAATAGTCTGCTTCAGAGAAGGAGCTCAAAAATGCTAATTAAGTGAATGAAGTATAAAATGATAATGTGGATGGAGAGAAAGGGTAGAGGTTTTTTTAAAATGGCAGCAAAGTTAAATACTGTACAGGTAATATCCTGAGAAAATGCAGGTATTAGATATTAAGTGCCAAAATGAATGGTGGACCACTCTGAGGATGAAGTTATGAGTGCTAAGCTATCTGAGACCGCTTCATGATGAATATGGAAATTACATTAGACTTAAAGGATGGATAGGATTTAGGGAGGCAGAGCTGAGTGGGAGTTGCTGCATGTAGAAGCACTAAACTGGTAAGAACAAGGTCAGGGCACACATGGGGTGGGGAGCAAGGGAGAGGGCTTACCTGGGAGAAGAGGAAGATCGGGGGTAAAATGCTGCTGGAATTTATCCTTAGAAGCTGTACCACCTTACTTTTTTAAAGAAAACAGGATAAAGGACTGTTTTGTCTTTGATTTCAAAGTAATGGATTCTTTTCAACAAGCCCTGTCCATGGTTTTGGAGGGGTTTAAGAAATGTTAAGACTTGGGGAATAAATGGTGAGATAAAATATTCTGCCCTTTTAACCACTCGTTCTTCCCTACGTGTTATCTTTATGGATTCCATATAACACTCCTAGGGGAAGACACCATGTAGGACAAAACTCTCCTTAAAATGTGGCTTCTGAAAAGTATTATGAGCCTTCTAACGTACTTCAAAAGGCTGCTTTAGAGTGCTTCATACCACGCCTGAATGAGGGTTCTAAACCCAATTAATGCCAAAAGGAACAGCATCATTAAGAGAAAAAAAATAAACTCTGATCTAGAGAATTCTGTTTTGCGGTTCATCAAAATACTGAATCAAGAAAATGAAAGTGACACCCTCCTAGCTCATTTATGAGAAGTATGTCATTCCAACATCTTAGGTTCAAATCTGGGTCAGAAAGATGACAGTAAAACTGCCAGTGAGGCTGCTCTCTGATCTGAGCAGTTTCACTTGTACCATTAGCCATTTTCTATTTAAGAAGATAAAATCTAGAGGTGCACTAAAATGCTGGTGCTGGTGTGTTCTGAAGTCTGCTTTACGCAAAAACCCAAGAATAGATTTCCTGGTTCACTGTGGGGCTGTATTGCAATTTGCACCTAAATGGTTAAAACCTAGTTTTTACTGTGTTTCCTAAAATGAGATCCAACAATTTGTACTTGTGATTTGGGAAAGCAACGAAGAAAAGAATGATAAATATAATCTTAACTTTGTATATATCATCTATCTTAACAGTCCAAGTATAAGGATCAATACAACTTTTGATTACATCACACAGTCAAAGTTACCAAGGACAGTAGTTCAATTTTGTGTATATATGTATATTTCCAAAGAATTGCACATTAAGAATTCTGCATCTAAAAACATTAAATTGATGAATTTTCCTATTCAGTCTACCCACGGATTAAATTAATCCTACGACTATCAACGTAATACACTTTTCGAAGGTAACAAAAAAATTCTAAAATGCTTATAGATTAAAAAAAAGGGTGGGGGGAGACTGACAATAGAGGAAATAAAAGAGAAAGGCACTTTACCTTTTCGGTGATGATGCGGTTGACACATTGCTTTCCTGTCAGTGGTAATGTACATTTCTCCATGATTTTATATGCATTTCCCTGTTTTAAAAAAAGAAACAGCAAAAAGGAGTAGTTAGGGACCAATTCTTATTTAGAATTGGTATAACACAGGACAAACAAGAACCATCAGAGAAATTGTCTCCTAAGTACAGGTTGTTTCAAAATTCTTGCATAGTCTTGCTTTTATTTTCTTTCTGGAGGCAGCCTGTGTCCCTAAAATAATTTAGGGAGAATGCCAAATGAATAGCCAAAAGCATAACTGATTTAATTGGGCAACACCTTGCCACAGATTTGACCTCTCAAGTGATGGAGAAATTTCACGTCTAGGATCCTGCTAATTTTTCTCTTCCAAGGAAGGGTCTCCTTGACAAATGGGCTATTATTTACCCAAGGGTAGGAAGCATACACAGAATGCAAATGCAGAATACACTTTTTTTTTTAAGTTTTAATTTTATTTGTTAAAAAAGTAATATATTCACAGAAACAGCAGTTCTTGCCTCCCTTCTGGACCCTTAGACCTGCTCTGAACAGAAATCGATTTCAATTGTTTTAGCATTTTCCTATATGCTTTTATACATTTTCTTCTCATCTCTGTATTTTTTTACTTTATAATAAATTTTATTTTACTTTCCATTATGGTTTATTATAGGATATTAAAAATAGTTCTCTGTGCTATACAATAGGACCTTGTTGTTTATCCATCCTATATATAATAGTTTGCATCTGCTAGTCCCAAACTCTCAATTCAACCCTCCCCTGTCCCCCTCCAACCACAAGTTTGTTTCTTTTTTGGGGGGATGGACGGCATGCTGAGTGGCTTGTGGGATCTTAGTTCCCCAACCAGAGATCAAACCCAGGTCCCTGGCAGTGAAAGTGCCAAGTCCTAACCACTAGACTGCCAGGGAATTCCCTACAAGTCTGTTCTCTATGTCTGTGAGGCTGTTTCTGTTTCATACATAAATTCACTGTGTCATATTTTAGATTCCACATATAAGTGATATCATATGGTATTTTTCCTTCTCTGTCTGCTTACTTCACTCAATATAATAATCTCTAGGTTCATCCATGTAGCTGCAAATAGCATTATTTCATTCTTTTTTATGGCTGAATAGCATTCCTGTGTGTGTGTGTGTGTGTGTGTGTACCACATCTTCTTTATCCATTCACCTGCCAATGGACATGTAGGTTTCCATGTCTTGGCTATTGTAAATAGTGCTGCTATGAACACAGGGGTGGATGTATCTTTTCAAATTAGAGTTTTGTCCAGATGTATGCCCAGGAGTGGGGCTGCTGAATCATATGGCAACTCTACTTTTAGTTTCTTGAGGAACCTCCATACTGTTCTCCATAGCGCCTGCACCAGTTTGCATTCCCACAAACAGTTTAGGAGCATTCCTTTTCCTCTACATCTTCTCCAGCATTTGCTATTTGTAGGCTTTTTAATGATGGCCATTCTGACTGGTGTGAGGTGATACCTCAAGGCAGTTTTGATTTGCATTTCTCTAGTCACAGCGATGCTGAGCATCTTTTCATGTGCCTACTGGCCACCTGTAGGTCTTCTCTGGAAAAATGTCTCTTTAGGTCTTTTGCCCATTTTTCACTGGATTGTTTTGTCTTTTTGTTATTGAGTTGTATGAATGTATGCTCTTTGTATATTTTGGAAATTAAGCCCTGTCAGCTATATTGTTTGCAAATATTTTCTCCCAGTCGGTATAGGATCTTTTCACTTTGTTTATGGTTTCCTTTGATGTGCAAAAACTAATAACTTTCATTAGGTCTCATCTGTTTAGTTTTGCTTTTATTTTTATTGCCTTGGGAGACTGACCTAAGAAAATATTGCTTTGATTTATGTTCTCTTCTAGGAGTTTTATGTTGTCATGTCTTATCTTTAAGCCTTTAAGCCATTTTGAGTTTATTTGGGGGTGTGGTGTGAGAGTGTGTTCTAACTTCATTTATTTACATATGGCTGTCCAACTTTCCCAATATCACTTGCTAAAGAGACTGTTTTTTCTCCATTGTATATTCTTGCCTCCTTTGTTGAAGATTAATTGATCACAGGTGTGTGGGTTTATTTCTGGGCTCTGTATTCTGTTCCATTGAACCTCCACATTTTTAAATACTATGTTTACCAAGCTATTTATTTCTTAATTAATCAGCTTTAGATATTATCTACTAACTTATTATTGGGGCATATGAGGACTTAACTCTCTTATAAACCCCCATTCTTCATTACCTTCAGTTCTCCCAGAATAGCTATGTCAACAATTTGTAGGTAACTCAACAGTCAGAATTTATACCATGCTGACAAAATGACTATGTAATATGGCTCAGGGCCAGGCCAGGCAGTGTAGAAAACCATGATTATATTCACTTTCTTCTATAGCTATTTGCTTTTCCTGGAATTGGTCTGAGCCTCGGTTTGCTCATTGGTAAATTGTGCGTGCTGGTCTATAGTGACATTTTTTTCAAAGCTTCCTTTAGCCATAGTACCCTTTTTTCAAAAATAAAAGAGGGGGAATTCCCTGGTGGCATGGTGGTTAAGAATCCACCTGCCAATGCAGAGGACACGGGTTCAAGCCCTGGTCTGGGAAGATCCCACATGCCATGGAGCAACAAGCCTGTGTGCCACAACTACTGAAGCCCATGCATCTAGTGCCCGTGTTCCACAACAAGAGAAGCCACCACAGTGAGAAGCCCGGGCACCATAATGAAGACTAGCCCTCCAGCTCTCTGCAACTAGAGAAAGTCCGCTTGCAGCAATGAAGACCCAATGCAACAAATAAAAATAAATAAATAAATAAATTTATAAAAAAATAAAAATAAAATAAAAGAGGGACTGAGAGTGGAAAGCAGATTTTCACCCAATAACTCCCCCCGCCCCGCCCCCGTTAGAGGTGGCCTCTGGGGATATCTATGGAGCACAGTTAAAACATTAGCTCTGATGATTTGATCTTCAGATCATTTTCTTCTGATTATGATTAAGCTCCTTTCTAAGTATCAAGCACCAGGAGCCTAAATTAGTATTTCCCTTGAGACTGAAGGCTAACTTATCACACTTTAGATTGTCTATTAAAAATAGCAAAAATGCTTCTATCTCTTCCTTTTTGGATCTAAAAGCACCACACGTGATGTCAACATCATCTTTAGCCATCTCAATGTTTTACCTACTGAAATATGCACCACTACCTGGTTTATATCTCTCTCAAAACTGCTGTCATACCAAGTATGATCAGAGGCAAGAGATTCCAAATAACTGGGCTTAATTAAGATTTTACTCCTTGTAATAACCTGTCAACTCACCAACACACTAGTAATTAAGAGGTTTTAGTATACTTAACCCAGTGTATGGCATAAAAGATATTCAATATTTTCTGAATAAATAAATGGGAAGGAAAAGGGAAGTCTATTGGGAATCTTGGGTAGGTTTCATAAGACGACAAACTCTATTACTTTAATTTAGTCAAAACGAGTGCTGAATATATATAGAGTAGATAGACGTTATAGCTTTAACAACAAGTTATATGCTTCTGGGTCTTACTGTGTAAGAAAATTTATAGCTGCAAAAATGAAACCTCATTTTTGCTTCATTTTTAATGATCTATTTTCATTCCAAGATTTCAAAGAAAGCTTGCACATGTCACAGAAGCTTAATTAAAGAGCTGAAATTAATGATGAACATTCAAACTTCTATACTTGTCAGGACTCCTTACATTTAATATAACTCAAATAAGGCATGTCACAATGAATTCTGGGTCTGCCTGGGAACAAAGTGAACAATCTGTGGGCCTCCGAAGAACATTTTCTGCAGGGAGCTCTTACTTTGTTCTCATTATTTGAGCAAGATCTACACCTGGGGGCTTCCTAGGTGGTGCAGTGGTTAAGAATCCGCCTGCCAATGCAAGGGAAGCAGGTTCGAACCCTGCTCCAGGAAGATCTCACATGCTGTGGAGCAACTAAGCCAGTGTGCCACAACTATTGAGCCCATGTGCTGCAACTACTGAAGCCCATGCGCCTAAAGCCCGTGTTCCGCAACAAGAGAAGTCACAGCAATGAGGAGCCCGTGCACCACAACGAAGAGTAGCCCCAACTTGCTGCAACTAAAGAAAGCCTGCACACAGCAAAAAGAGACCGGCACAGCCAATAAAATTAATTAATTAATTAATTAATTAATTAAAAAAGATCTACACCTGGTGTGAACAGTCACTTGGATTTCAATGAACAACCAACTCTGGTTTAGGAGCAATTGTGAATTTCAGCTGACAGAATTAACTGTGCCCAACCAACAGAGACCTTTTAGAGACCATTTTCCAGGTAAACAGTATAGCTCAGTGGTTCAGAGCAGAGCCAAAGGACCAGGGTGCAAAGCCTAACTCTGCTCCACACTAGCTGGGCAAGGTTCCTGTGTCTGTGTTTATCCATCTGCTTTTCCTCAGGGGTTACTGTGAGTGTCCAGCACTTCGCAAGTGCTTGATAAGCTCGTACTGCTTATATAACCTATATTTAACATTTCTACAACCCACCAGGGAATTCTTCAGGAGCTCTGAAGTTCCTAAATGAAGTCGGACATAGAATTACACAGAAAATCGCCTAAGCAAAATTCCCGAGACCCACAAAACTAATGAAACAGCAACACGTATTTGGGGACAAACCATATGGCTGGCCTAGGAAGCCGGCACCAAGCGTATTCTTGCAGTGAGAACAATGCAGCTGGATGACTCCATTCACACAGAGCTTCAAGACATAACACAGATCAAGGAGAAAGAGAAAATGAGATGCAGAAAGATTAAAGAATGTCACAATTTCAATATTCAACAATAGGTTAGCTATGAAGCCAAACTATGACTAACTCCCACGCGAGCACCCTATTCTAACCACGCCAGGCTGAGCAATGATTCACAAAGGAGGAACGATAGCTGAGTTTTCAGCATTTAAGAATAAACCCTAAAGAAGATATGCAGTGTAGTGTGGCAGCAAAGACCACTCTATTAAGAGTCCAAAGACCCGGTTTTCATCTTAACTCTGCCATTTAATAGCCATTGGTCCCTTAAATGCTTTTGTGCTGTGGCTTTCTCTTCGATTGCCCTGTCTTCCTTACCTGATCATGGTAGGAAGAAAGGCAGTAAAGTAGGAGGGGTTGACTCTGCATGCAAGTATTTAGGGTGAGTGGGGTCTTGTTCATCCTCCTCATTCTGCTTCTTTCTTTCTCCACAGAGAAATGTCAGAACAGGAATGGCTACCAAGTGTAGCATTAAAGATGCTCTGACTGGTCCCCAAGGCTCCCGATTTTGATATTTCCTTATTTGCTCACTTCATCACAACCGTGGTGAATAGCTAAATTTCTTTCCTCTACCTGCTCCTCCAGCTTTTCTCCCCCCCTCCCCCACCCCCGCATCACTTACAGGCCTCCTGCAAAATCTAGGAATCCAGCATTTTCTTTTTGTATGACTGAAGGCCTTAGTACTTTCTATTACTTGCTTCATGGTGATCTCTCTTTAATTCTTTAGGTATCTGTGTGCAATTTATTACTAAATTCTTCAGTAATAAACAACTCTGGTTAAATGATAATAAATCCCCCTGTTATCATTACAATAAGCTTCATGTTATCACAACAAACTTAACCCCAAATAACAAGCTCTCTTTTTGTGCATCTGATATCAACATTTCATTCACCTGAGGCAACAGCATTCATGTAAGATTTTGCTTTACATAAAACCCCATTTTATGCCCATCTTTTCTTAAGTGTTTCTTAAATGTGGCTGCAATATATTTCTTCTTCAGGCATCTTTGGGAAAGCCCTAGTGATCAAGTACAAAGAAGGCACAGTCTAGAAGCTGGCTGATCCTTAAGGGACCAAGTCCTTAAGAGTGTGTTCATGCCACCTGAAACACACACCACCATGTACCCATCACCCCACATTCTAATGGCAACACCCTCCCCATTCTTCATGAGTTGGCTCAGTTGGAAAAACCATCTCCAACATCCCCTATCCAGTGCTCCTACTGCAGTGTCCACGAGACATTCCTAGTTTGGTGCACCTCTTAGGTGCTCCTGTGTTTCCTCTACTCACCACACATGTTGTAACCATTGCCCTCTCTTTACCCACCACTGGACTCTGAGCTCACTGGATGCTAATATAATTTATCTTTGTATCTTCAGCAGAGTAGAGTACTAGACAAACCACAGTGATCAATAAATGCTGTATGACTTTTATAATTCTGATCCAAGGAACTCCAACAGTGCTGGAGCTGTAAAATACCACGTGACTGAGTGGCTACGGACCACTGGAGGCTGCTTTTAGTCCTAAGAAATATACCTGTATATTCCCAGCACCTCTGAGTTCACTAGGAGAGGCGCAGCTAGCAGAACTGTGCAAAGGGGCTTACAAAACTTTGGGGAGATAAAGGCATGAGCAAAGGGGGAAGCAAAGACACCTCAAGACTGCAATGTGGAGAGTTCCCTGGTGGTCCAGCGGTTAGGACTTGGTACTTTCACTGCCGTAGCCTGGCTTCAATCCCTGGTCAGGGAACCAATATCCCTCAAACCATGCGGCATGGGCAAAAAAAAAATGACTGCAGTATGAAACATACAATTATATAAGTAAAGAGAGAAACTGAGTGAATTATACCTCTTCTACCTCTTCTGCCTGCTTCTTCCTAAAGCTGCAAGGCTTTCATTAATCTGTTGAAAAGCAGGACTACAAAGGTTGACCTTGGCAAAGTCAGCCTGGTGGCACAACGAAAGCAAGGTCAGGTCTCTCTTCGGGCTTACCAAAATCTCACGGAGGAATCCTGAGTGCCACTGCCCTTGCCCCTTCCTTCCACACACACACACACAGACACACACAAAGCAGATATAAGAAACTGGGGAACACTGTATCACAAAACCCGTGACTGTCACATCGGTATGATGATTGCTGTGGCACCTAGAAAAGAAAAATGGGATTTGCTAAAGAAAGAAAGTCAAGGTACACAGAACAGAAGGACAAGATGATGATGCTATTACTCACACTGAGCTAACCCTCATGGGAGAGTCTTGGCCTTTACACGGCACCTATTTGGTAGGGATGCCAGCAATCTACATAGGGCTTCCGTGGAGAGACCCAGCTAGCCCCGAAGCGGAGAACAGCTGCTATTACAAATGGCTTTCATATGTGGATGTAATAACAGTTTGTGGTTACACAGGCACATTCTCAGGGGAAAACCAGCCAGATAAAACAGTAGATACTGCAAGCCATTTCCCTGAAAACAGTCTTCAGGGCTTCGAGACCTTAGAATAGAAGGCCATTTTTCTTCAATATAACACAAAAATCTTTATCATGGCCTCTTATTTTCTCTCTAAAGATTACATCCTATGGTCTCGAGACTAAGGATGGCAGAGCTCAGGACTGAGCAGGAATTATTTTCTCTTTCCATCCATGAATTGCTGTGGTACCTTACAAAACTGCTCTTAGTGTTAGCTTTCCTCTCAAGAACTATGGATACGCAAGGCCACAGAATTTAGTTATTTGCCTAATTAAATTCTGTAAGACATTATAAAGGCCTTATTGGTTGCTGGACTGTGTTCTACTATTTTCTTCCATTATAACATTTTTTTTTGCAGGCATGTTTATCATTAAAGGACAAATAAAAAAGGCAAATCCATGTAAGGACTTCTATTTTTAATGGTGAATATTGTTTTTTCCCTAACAATCCTAGTCATGAAATAGTCTCATTAACAAATTACAAAATATTGACGAGCTTTTATGAATGGAAAAAAATTAAACCGTATGAAACTGTTAATTATGAATTATCCTATCAAAAGAATACTTTCTTTATCTTGGGATACTTTTCAATGTTGCTGAAAACTATCTCAAGGATGTTTCCAAGAAGGCATTTTTAAAAAACTCTCATATTTGCTGGCTTTTGGTAACTAACATATTTGGTCCATAATAAAAAAGATTAATAAATCTCATTTACTTTTTATAATTCCTCTGCACAAAAAGCAAAGACAAGATTTCTATGACACCTCACTATCAGATGCGAATTGGACTTAATAAAAATATTATTCAAAAAGATTTATTCTCAACTTCATAACAACAAAAAAATGATACAAATGAACTCATTTACAAAACAGAAACAGACTCACAGACCTAGAGAACAAATTTATGGTTACCAGAGGGGAAGGGTGGAGGGGAGGGAAAGATTGGGAGGTTGGGATTGACATATGCACATTGCTATATTTAAAATAGATAGCCAAAAAGGACCTACTGTATAGCACAGGGAACTCTGCTCAATAGTCTGCAATAACCTAAATGGGAAAAGAATTTCAGAAAGAATAGATATATGTGTATGTATAACTGAATCACTTTGCTGTACACCTGAAACTAACACAACATTGTTAATCAACTATACTCCAATATAAAATAAAAATTAAAAAAATAAATTAAAAAATAAATTAAATTACATTAAATTTTTTAAAAAGCAAAGACAAGGTAAAATGGTATTCAGGACTTCTATATGACACCTTCACTATCAAATACAGATTGGACTTCATAAAAATATTATTCACAAAGATTTATTCTCAATTTCATAATACAATTATGATTCTTTTTATCCTTTAGAATCCAGACCTCCTACTTTAATAAAAATAAAATCTAAGCCTGTTTTAGAAATAGAGCTCTCATTCATGTTCTCAAAAATAGGTACCAAAGCTTTGCCCGTTTCCAATAAATGACCACTATGATTGAATTTCTTTGCTTTTGTGCTCTGAGAGTTATACCCTTAGGAACACATTTCCAGTACACAAGACGGAGAACAAAACACTTCCCTTTCTATTGTTAGTGGTGATGGTATTTGCCAGATAGAAAAGTTTAGTAATAGAAAATAGAGGCCTAGAGGCAGGATATACATAGGTTCTCAGTTTGCTTTTGCTCTTAAGTTTCTACTTGACTTTTATCAGAATGTTTAACCTCTATGAAATTTGGTCTGTTTATCTTTGGAAGAGAAACACTAAGACCTACCTCACAAAAGTATTGTAATGATGAATTAAAGGCAATAAACATGTAACTGCTTGGAAAAAGTTAAAAGAGCTCTGTATGCTCAAAGTATCATTACTATTTGAAGAATTAATGGATTCAACAATTATTGATTCCTAATATGCATGGCATGATTTTCCTCAGTTGTTATAACAGAAAGAGCCCCTGGCCTCCTGGCACTTACATTCTAGTGAAGAAAGAAGATGAAGAATCATCAAAACAGGGGGGATTCTGTTTTGTGTAATAGTCAAGGAAAGCTCCCCTGGCATTCTAAGCAGACACCCGAGTGAAGTGAGGAAGTGAGCCATGCAGATATCTGAGGAAGAGCTTTCCAGGCATAGAGAATAACAAGTGCAAAGGCCCTGAGGCAGCAGGATGCTTGGAATGTTCTGAAAACTTATAGGAAGAGAGCTTGGCTGGAGCTCAGTGGGCAAGTGGGAGAATCCTAGTAGATGGAATCAGAGAGGTACTGGGATTGATGTTGACAAATCAGAGAGGGCCTTAGAGACAATGTGTAAGGACTCTGAACTTGAATCTAAGGGAGATGGGAAGCCAAGGAGAGTTTTTGAGTCCAGGAAGAAGTGATACAATATGACTTATATTTTTAAAACATCACTCCTACCACTGTGGGGAGAAATGGCCGTGTGCGTGTGTTTCCACTCAACTCTTCTCCCTTTTACTCTCTGACAACAGGGACTTAATTATAAATCCCTCAGCACGCACTGCCCTGCCACACCCCAGTGCCTACTCCCTTGACCTGCAACACACTGGTCCCTTCAAACTCTGCCCCATCCTTCAGATCTCCATGCAAATGCTACATCCCATGGGACGTCCCCCCACAGAGGAATTGGGTGCCGACTGTGCACGCTCTGCATTGTACTCTCTTCTAAGTACAGGTTTCTGTGAATCTATCCCCATGAGACTCTTAGCTGCCTAAAGGAAGAACCATGCCTTTCTATTTTTCATTTCCTCAGACCCTATCATAGGCTCTGGCACATAGCAGGTCCTCAATAGATATCTGATGCCTGCATAAACAAGTAAGTTAACATACTCAAGATAATTCTGCCAAATTTCAAGACAAAGCATCAAAGAATATTCATTTGGTCCTTCATCACGTCTAGAGGATGGGAGGCCCTAAGCCAGCACGTTTGTAAAATGTTGGCTCCTTCACATATGATTGTGCACATCATTTATATATGATGTAGAAGGGCCAGATCAAAAGAGAAGGAGAACAGAATGAGGAAACACCTAAGAACAGGAAACAACATGAAGCCTTGTGGAGATTCTAGCAGAGAACTGAAGCCCTGGAAACAGGATGAGGCAGGATGCTGGGGAGCTGATGACAAAATGCTGGGAAGCTAAAGTGAACTAAGTAATGTGGACCTAACTCGACCCAACTTTAGTTTTAGACCAGTCACTATGGCAGCGGTGTGCTTGATTACCAGGAAAGAGGGTCAGCCTGGCAGCAAGAGGACCTTTGGGATGCTGCAGCCACGGTGACCCATGCAGATGTGACGAGGACCTAAACAAGGAGAAATGCACAGCCTGGAGCAGAGTACAGCGGTACTGTGGATGCACTATGTACGGTGCTTAGTGTGGGGGGAGGGGTAGAAATGCCATGCGTACCTTTCCAGAGGGGGCTGGGAGATCATCGCTTGGAAGATTTTTAGGAGAAATGATGATGATTTCACTTGAATAAATGCTGCAGTTGAAGTAGCTACGTGACAACCAGGTAGAGCTATCTAATAGGGAAGAGATATAGTTGTAGAGCTCATGAGAGAATTCCACTGTGGAAATAAGGATTAGAGAGCCACTGAGTGAAAAATAATAGTTGGTGCCAAAAATTTAGATAGCACCCAAGAAAGGTGCAGCGGGTGAGAAGTGCAGAGGGCCAAGGATGAAGTCATGAGGAGTCCTGGCAGGAACTGATCAAGAAAAGGATCTTCTTTATTAGGGATCCAGGTTGAGGGGCAGCTCTGCAAGCCTCAGCATGTGGTTTACAGCTTTGGTTCCAAGGCTGCTGCTCCAGTTAAGGCCTTTCTCAGAAGGCCAGAGGTGGACAAAAAAAGTTCAATGAAAGCGGCTTTCTCTTTAAGGACATATCCCAGAAATTACACACATCGCAAATGCTCAAATCCCATTGACTCAAACTTAGCCACATGGATGTATCTACATGCAAGGGAGTCTGGGCAATGTAGTCTGTCACTGGGCTATTATGTGCCCAGCTAAAACTTGGGAGGATTCTCACGCAAAAGGGAAGAAGGGGATATGGGTACTCAGACGGTTTTCTTTTCAATAGTTTGCTGATATCTACCTCAACAAGGAGAGCTTCGACCAGGGAAAATGAAAAAAGGGAAAGAGGTAATTCTGAAACCTGAAGCTTCCAGAAAAGGGCAGATGTGGACAGGACGGTGGTACAGAGGTAACTTTGGTGAGGATGCGACATGGTGTGATATGATGGACACCAGCTAGACCAAACTGAGTGAAACTCCCAGCTCTGCCACTTATCTGCACAAGTTTACCTGCCTACATCTCAGCCTTACATCGGAGGGTCACTGAGAGGGTAACAGATTCAGTATGTACACTGCCACACACAGGGCCTTGCACCTAGTAAGGACTCAAACTCCTATTCCTTTCCTTCACGTCTCCCCATTGTTAGAGCTCAAAAGAAGGACACGCTAAGAGATCAAAAGAAGCTTAAGAAAGAAGGTGGCCAGACACCAAAAATTTTGCCTGCTTTGCAATTTTGCCGGGAACCCTGATGTCTAAGCTTAAATGAAAAGCACACTACAATGCCAGCTGGACATAGTTCCTGCTGTGTGTCTCCAGAGGAAGTTTTAAGGCAAGGGAAACGCTATGATGGTTACTCTAGAGCAACACCAGTAGGCAGTCAAGTTTCAAATACCAGAAGTTGCTGGCTGGTTGCAAAGAAGTGCAAGGAAAGAGTTTCCTTTTTTTGATTAAAACAATATTTTTAAAGGTCAGGTAGTGTCACATTTGTAAGTAACCTGCATCTGTAACCCTACAGACGAAGAAAAGGAGCACAGAGAAAGCGGCACCGGGAGATCAGTTGCTGGCTTCACCCACTGACTGCAAAAAACAATTAGCAGCACAAGAATACAAGATTATATTTCTTTTCTCAGGTTTTAGTCCTTCATTGCAAACTTTCCACTCTGTGTCTTAGAAAACGCTAGGGATTCTTCCCCTAGGCTGTTCACTTAGTTATAGGCAGCAGAAGTTACTTGGCATGTCTTATTAACTGGAGATGCCACCAGGAGTGAAAGACCCCTCCTCCCTGTTTCCTTTCCAACTTCTACCAACCTTTAGGCAGACAAAAGATGCAGGAAAGAAGTGGTGAGGTCCCCGTGTTCCCTTGAGTTGGGCCAGTAACAGTAAGTCCAGGTAAATAATATACAGTAGCAAACACACATTCTGGGACCACGAGTAAAAAGTGAAGGTGGCAAGAAAAGAAACTTCTGTTGGTTAGTTTTCAAGGTTATCTAACTATTAAGTATGAACAAATCACTATTATTTTAACCACAAATATATTTTTTGTTAGTTTGTTCAAATGAAAGTAGGGAAAGATATCTAACTTCAGTTCTGGTCTAAAACTCAGTGCCAATTTCCCCACTGAGAGAAGGAAAAGGCGAAATGCTAAAAAAACATTATCTTGCTTCTATAAAAAGCTTTAAAAAGGGACTTCTAATCAGACTTTGAAGCACCATTTTTCCTCTATCAGAAATTCCAGCTGAGGAGAAAGAAAACATTTTGGGGAAAAATACAGAGAGAGAGAGAGAGAGAGAGAGTTTGCTAAATACAGGCCCAGTGTTTTGAAAACGAATGCACAAAAATAATCTGAAATGAGTCGGACTTCAGTGTCTATGTGTCAACATTAAAGTAACAACAAAAGGAACGTCGTCGGAAGGAGTTTTCTCTGAATAGACATTATGTTCCGGAAAAGATCTGGATTTGATTTGCATGCTTGGCATCCTCTTGCCTCTGAAATGAAGTATTTGGACGCTTCTGCAAGGCATTGCTCAGAAGTCACCTGTGTTGGTTTCATTTCTATTGTTCCATATTTATGCTTCTGCTCACTTTTCACTATTTACTAAGCAATTTATGATAATTCCATATTTATTACAGTTTTCACAACGAAACTGTTTCATGGTACACATCACTCTGTAACAGAACTCCCCATGAGAAGCAAGTCAGCTGCAAACCTTCCAGGTCCATGCTCTCCCACAGTGATGCATCACCAAATAAAAAATGGCAAACGAACTACCACTTCCACTCAAAATAGCAGGTATCAAGGCAAGAACACGTAGCTTTTGTTTCAAAACTAAGAGTCATAAAGGAGAATGAGCAAAGGGCATAGGGAGTGAAGAGGGTACCCGCCACCAAATATCAACTTTGCAAATCACCAGAAGCCCAGGGATTCAGGTCGGGAAGCCAATTAAGCTCAGCTGGTTCAAAGACAATGAGCTGGAATAAGGAAGGAAGTCATACTGATAGCTCAGTATTTAGAAGACTAGGCTTTGGAGTCAGAGGTATCCAGGCCTGATCTCAGTTCCACTAGTTATGTGACCTCAGGCAAGTTACTTTGGACCCACAAAAAATACCTATATCAAGTTTATGGGCTTGTACAGACAAACGCGCACACACAGCTTAGTGTACTGTTGGTGCACAGCAAGCTCAGTGAATGGAAGCCATCACTACTGTAGGATAATGATATCATCATCATCATTAAACGTAAGCACCATGAGGTCAATGATTCTTGTCTAGCTTTGGTCATTGCCAAATTCCAGCAGTGCCCAGCACATAACAGGCATTCAATAAACATTCAATGATTTATCAAAATAAAAGTATAATATTTTTCAGAATAGAACACTTGCTATCACCAAGTCCATCATTTCACAAAATGGTACCTCTACAAACTTGATAAGAGGCCATATTGTCCATCTGAAAATAACTGCTATTGAAAACCCACATTCTGTTGTGTTTTTCATTTTGTGCAGAGATAGCAACCAGTATAATCATCTTTAAACCTGAATCAGAGAATTCCCTGGCAGTTCAGTGGTTAGGACTCCGTGCTTCCACTGCAGGGGGCATGGATTTGGTCGTGGTCAGGGAACTAAGATCCCCCATGCCACTGGGTGTGGCCAAAAAAATAAAAACAAAACATCTATAAACCTGAATCAACACATCTGCCCTAGCATCTTTTCATTGCTTTTAAAGACATTATAGTTTTTACTTTTAAAGTGCGTGTGAGGCAAATAATCAAAGAACGCCCTGATGTTCGCTTCAAAGTTAAACAATCATTTAGCTGAATGATAATACATAATGGCCTTTATTTGTAGTTTTTCTCTAGAATATAAGTGCTATCAAGTTGAGTGATCCAGAGAGAACAATAAAAACCATGGTCGCATGATCTGGTGTACAGGATCTCAGCATAGTGTGAATTTCTAAGAGCAGCCCTCATTACCTTTGCAGAATGCTCCATGGTGACCACCACTTTGGTTTTGGCACTGGATACTAGATCCATAGCCCCTCCCATTCCTTTCACCATCTTCCCCTGCAAAACAAACAGAAAATAAGAACTAAGTTTCTATCTTTCACCTTTTTAGTAGGGGGCAGAACAAAATTAACTTGTAAGAAGAAGCCGCTGGAATAATTAATGAGAAAAACTCATTGACCTTCATTGCTTAGTACTTGAGCTTTACGACCTTAAGATTCTGTTGTTTTATTAGTCCATGGCTAAAGGATAAGTTCAGGATAAATATCACTATGTCACGTTTATTAAATACAGCTAACATTATTTTGTCAATGATATATTAGCAATGAGACAATCAGTGGCTAAGAAAAATCTTAAAAATCTTCCCAGAATTCTTGGCACATTACTATTATCACAATAAAATGAGACTGAAATCAACATATCCCTGACATCCATTTCTTTCTTTTTAAACATATACTTGGCACCACTGAGTCTTCAATCACAGACACTTTCTAAAGCACTCTCATGGATTTCCCGTAGATTAAAATGCCACTAAGGCATTAATGGAGTTTCCCTAGTAATGATTATTAATACGAAAGGTGGGTCTGTCTTTCTAAAACTGGGCACTTACCTTGCTCTTAGAAATATAAACCAAAACAAAAGAATATATTTCTGTGAAGCAAAGACAAAAAACAGAAGCAGAGTTCAGGATCCTTTCACCAATACCATTCTATTTTTATTCATCTGTCCATCTCCTCATTCATTAAACATTTACCAAGCACCTTCTCTGTGCCACACACTCTGAATAATTCCCACTGTCTAGTCTGTCTCCTGGTTACAGAGTTTTGGAAAAAGCAAGTGTTTCCAGAGATGATGAAATAAATTTTTACTCAAGCAGATTGAAGAGAAATGTTTCTAACATTGAAACCTCCTGAAAATTTATTTTTTAACGTAAGTTCTCTTGCTGATTTGACAGTAAACTCTTACAGGGATTTCAGCTCCTTTCCCATAATTTCATAGCTTTAAGGAGATCAGGCAATACACTCACACCTGGCTTTAAAATACGTTCTCAAATCCCCTGATTTCAGAAACATTTTAGAGGTAAATGCAACACTGCAAGAACATGAATTCAATATGCAGTATAAAAGAAAGAAGTAGTCAGGATATCTTTGTGGTTTGGAGCTTGCCACTAAATGACGTGGGAAGCAGCTGGCAATGTCTGGGGGTTGGAGCATGAAAGAAGTGCAAGGGACAAAATGCGTCTGTCTTCAACATGCAAGGCTGCC
This sequence comes from Hippopotamus amphibius kiboko, assembly GCF_030028045.1. Classification (NCBI taxonomy): domain Eukaryota; kingdom Metazoa; phylum Chordata; class Mammalia; order Artiodactyla; family Hippopotamidae; genus Hippopotamus; species Hippopotamus amphibius. The sequence continues at coordinate 36,664,920 of NC_080200.1, read as the reverse complement.
ATGAAGTAGAATATCCAGGTGGAAATGTAGAATTTTGTACTTCTGTAAGCCATGCCTTCATCCTTAGCTGGCTGCCATTTTAATAAATTAAGCACCAGGTCATAATATTTCTGTAGAGAACTCTGATAATTTATGCTACAAAATATGGATAAGCTAGAGATGGAAGTAATGAATGTCTACCATAAACTCCAATACTAAGAAAGTTTGGGATTTTTAAAGCATCAAAAGACACTAAAGCTATTCCATTTAAAAATGTCTCAACCTGCTGTGCTAGGAACATCCAGCCAGTCTGAGCTTCCACAGATAGTTTCCTTGGGCCTTCTAAGGGAGTAAGCGCCAGAAGAATGAGGAAACCAAAGAAAACCAGAAACTAAGCTAGTGTGTTAAACATTCCTTGAATTAAAAAAAAAAAAAAAAAATTCTCCTTGAATTAGAATATACCACAGGCAAATTTTGTCCCCTAGGATACAATGATACTGGTAAAAGCTGATGACAGCTTCTAACAGGAGCTTGTCCATTTTAGGTGAATCTGATGTACGTATTTTAAATCATCATCAATTATTTAAGAAAGATTTATAGAGAACCAACTGGGTATCTAACACTGTGCTGGCAGGAATATAAAGAGCTATAAAACATGTTGGAAAGAACTCTCTTTTATTCAATGTAAATGAAGAGCCTTCATCACTCAAAGAGATTCAAATGGTCTCATGTCTTGTCCCCAAAGTACACACTACAACTTTCAAAGCACTATTTTGATACTTAAATATTTGTTTCCCAGAGTGAAAAATGCACAGGATTAGGTGCAAAACACCTGAGATCTATTAACCCACTGTGTGACATTTGCAAAACACCGAATCTCTCTGAATGTAGGCTCATTATCTATAACCGAGGAATAAGAATATATGCCCTATGATAAAGTTGTGAGGAATGGATGAGATAATGTATAAAAACTGTGGAGTAAACAAAAGTTTATAAATTTACTGACTTATATCTTCAGTCAATTCAGTTTACTGAGTCTCTAACATGAGCCTGATGTTGTACTGGGTAATGGAGTCAGAGGTTATCAAGAGAGGCTTCTTTTCTCATGAACTTCATTACTGGGGGAAGGGAAAGCATCCATGAGTAATTAAAGGGACTTGAACAAAACTTCTTCCCTCTAAAAGAAGCATTCCCCACCTCTCCCTCAGCCCCAAGGTAGCACTAAGTGCCTTTTTCCTGTGTCCTTGGCAGGATTTGGTATGTAATCCTATCCCAGTGAATTTCACCTCTTTTCTTTCTTTCATCTCATTATTAGTGTTATTATTATTATTAATGCATTATAAGGTGCTTGGATGAATGAGTAGATGAATGGCTTCAACTAGCATAGGTATGTTCAAGTTCTAGCAGAGCACTGAGGATGCAACTGCTAGCAAGTGCCTGGGGAGGCAGGAATGGGAGGAAGAGGCTCAGTGGGATGTCACAGAGGAGGTGCTTCACAAAAGCAGTCTGCCAGATAGGGAAGAGAACAGCAGTGTCTCCTAACAGAAAGCACTTCTTACAGGTTAACAGGACAATCTTCAAATATTTGGTTTTTGTATTTTTTAAGTAAGTTCATTGTATCAGGGAAAAAAAATAAAACATTTTTGCCCATTTCAATCCCCAAGTGACTTCTGAATCAGAATCAATTACTAAAAGAAAACAATTTATTCTAACTATATCAGCAGAAAAAAAACCAGAGTTATACAAGACATACTCTCTGAAGCAAGTGGGAAATTCAACACCGCCTTTCAACTCAGCTCAGCAGGTACTCTTCTGGGACCCAACTACTTGCATATCCCAGCTGTCTGCTGCAGTTGGGGTAGTCATGTGCCTGAGTGCTAGACAATGGAAGAGAGGGAGATACTATCTGTGGTTTCAGGCTCTGGCCCATAAAAACCTCTCACATATAACCCTTCATGCTCCTTTGCCTTTTGCAATCTGGACACCAACATCCAAGGTGACCTTGCAGATGACTGAGCTTCCCTCGGCCTGGGTCCTTAAATGACCATGTGTAGCAGAGCCCACTTACTCAGAAACACACTGCATTGTTCGACATGAGTGAAAAATAAACATACAGGATGCTAAACCTCTGAAATCAGGAGGCTTATTTGTTACAGCAGCTGGTGTGACTAAGACGATGGTGTGTTGCCCAAATTAGTTCTATGGAAGGGATAGAATTTTGTGTAGAATTAGAACTGTTACAGCTACAATAACAGAAGGAGGACCTGAGAAGGCCTCTTAAGGAGATGTTTTACCACTGCTCTTTGAGGGGGGTGACTATGCCGGATACTGTCCTCAGCACTGCAATTTACCTCTTTATCCAAATGTCCAACTCACTGCTTGACATTTGATAGAACTGAGATACAGATCTTACCTCCGTCTTCATCTCCCTCCCAGACACCCAACATCCTAATCAATATACAAAATAAAAAGCTGATAAAACAGAGAAGTTAAGGAGCTAAAAATATACCTTCAAACAGATCACAAGAGAGAAAAGTGATACTTGGAGAAAACAGGTCTAAAATGAAGAGGAGATTCTGGGCATGACTGAAGCACTGGGCCAGGGTGACACAAAGTGTGGCTTTCTTTAAAATCTCATCAGCAAACACACATTTCTTGAATGGGGCAACTTAAATTCTGAAATGTATTCTGGCTAGCATAATGGAGAGATGATTGCTGGCTACTCATGTCACAGCCAACTCATTTTTTTGCAGTTAAGGACTGACTCTGACAACATGTACGGAAAGAATACTGCAATAAAATGCACTAGAATGCTGCATCCTCTATTGTGACAGTTACAAAGTTTTTCTAAAAAGATACTGACTCAAGTGTTATCCTCCATTCACAAATATTTTCATGGTCTATTATGAACCAGGAACTAAGATAAAGATTAGCAATAAAAAAAAGAATATGATCACCTACCTTTTTTCCAGAAAATATATTTAAATCAAAATCAATATTTTACGTATGTTTTTATTTACTTTGATCCTATTTCCTAATATCAGAATTTTAAAGAAAATGAAAGAAATTGTTAAAATGCCATTTAAAATAAAATATAAAACATACTGAAAATGATTCTTGCCATCATCTTTATCATTAGTATATAAATAGCAATGGCTTATTTTCAGATTTGTTACCTCTAAATATTCTGCTCTTAAGTGAGAAACAATGTACAATCTACAGAAACAATTTTTAAAGCATTTTAAACATGCTATGTGCCCCACTAGAAAATGTGAATCAACTAAGGAAAAGGGAAAGAAAGCTGTGATTTATTAATAAAACTAGGGCTTGTTGTTCAATATTAAACACCAGAGCATTAAGTATCTACCTCAATCCATATGTAAGCCTCTTTATTTGTGTCTCATTTTCCTATTATTAAAAAAACGTTCTAGGAAAGAACGCAGTCTCTAAATATGTCCCTAGCTAAAGAACAGGAGAGATGGAAAGTAAAAAACATAATATCAACATTTGTTTAAACACAAAGAGAGAGGTTGTAAAAGATTTCAAATTTGCCTTAGGCAAAACCTAAGTCAAAATCAGTAATTCGCCAAAATGACCACCACAAAAGGGAAGAGGAGGGGCACCCGCTACATGTTCTCTAGGCCTTTTAGAAAACATGGAGTTGTTCCCTTGGCCACATACATGCGAAGCTACAAGAAAGGTGATATTGTAGATATCAAGGGAATGGGCACTGTACAAAAAGGAATGTCCCACAAATGTTACCATGACGAAACTGGAAGAGTCTACAATGTCACCCAGCATGCTGTTGGCATCACTGTAAACAAACAAGTTAAGGGCAAGATTCTTGCCAAGAGAATTAATGTGTGTATCGAGCATATTAAGCACTCTAAGAGCCGAGACAGCTTCCGGAAACGGGTGAAGGAAAATGATCAGAAAAAGAAAGAAGCCAAAGAGAAGGGTACTTGGGTTCAGCTGAAGCGCCAGCCTGCTCCACCCAGAGAAGCACACTTCGTGAGAACTAACGGAAAGGAGCCTGAGCTGCTGGAGCCCATTCCCTACGAGTTCATGGCATGATGGGTGTAAAGAAAATAAAAGGCTTGGACTCTGAAAAAATAAATAAATAAATAAATAATAAAAATAAAAATAAAATTTGCCTTAGTTTAGCAAAGTTATAACAAAGCTGCAGCAGAATATTTCTCCCTTCTGTTCTACTTTGTATTCAAAACGAAGAAAAATGTGATTCTCCTTTCCAAGTTGAATTGTATTTCCCAGGACAGGTGAATTGATCATGTAAACCAATTAATATGTAACTAGAAATATAATAATAGTCTTTATTGCTAAGTAAGCTAACAAAATTGCTTATGACAAATATCAGCTATCAATCATAAAATGCACTTTAAAAAAAGCACGTGAAAAAAGGAGTACTTGGATAAACTCAAAATTTCATTTTAGTAAGCGCTCTTGCTCCTGTTCTCTTGGAGATCTTGTTTCATCAATTATCCCCTCTCCACAGCTTCTCCACCCTCTCCCTCTCAATGGCTCTTCTCTATAGATTCTTCAACACATCGAAGTCCAGTTTCTGCCTTGACCATGCCCTTGAAGTGAGAACTACTCAGTCCAGTCTCTAATATTTAATCATTGGATTCAGTAGACACTTAGCGGGATTATTTTATACATTCCTGAACCTTTCTACTACATTTTATGCTGCGTTCCATTGACTACTGTAAATTCTGTAAACTCATCGTCTTCCATTGTCCAATACCTCCTACCTTGAGGCTTTCGGGCTCCTTTCCAGCACCCTTTTTCCCACGCCAGCTTCGTGTGCTGGCCAACTTAAAAGCTCTGCCCTTGGCCTCCTGCTCTTATTTGCCGCTTGTTCTCCATGAGAGACTTCGTCTATATACTCATGATATAGACCGGCCCTGTCTCTGATGATTCCTAAAGCCACATTTCCAGCTCAGATCTTCCCTCTGAGTCTCAGATTTCATGATCCAAAAGCTTCCCAGTCACCCTGCAGCACAATCTGTTGACTGATTCCCCAAAATGTTTCCTCTTATTCCTGGGCACATAGGCCACATCTCCCAGCCTCCCTTGAAGTTAGGATTAGTCCTATGAATAAGTTCTGACCAGTGGAAAGGGGTGAAAGTGATATATAACACTTCCAGGGCTGGACCATAAAACCTTCAAGAACAATGCTCTATGTCCTTCTCCTTTCTGCAAACTACATATTGAAGATGGTGCAGCCACAGAATGGAAGGAATCTCAATCCCTAAAGAAGAGAGCTGTCTGCCAATCAGGGATACTCACTTTGGTTCTATGTGAGTGAGAAATAAAAACTTCTGTCATATTATTACAGATATTAATTATTCATGCCTCAACTCAGTATGGTGCAAACTAAATTAAGCATCTTTATCAAGGCAAATCTCATCTGCCCACCAATCTCCTATTTCAGTTAGTGGTCAACCACTACCTCATGGTCCAAATCAGAAGCATCTTTATCTCTTGCCTCTCCTTCATTATCTATGTACAATCAATGAGTCATTCAATCACAAAGAACTTCGATTTTCCCAATACTTCTTGAACTTGACTATTTCTCACCCTAGCTAAGATCCTTACGACTTCTCCCTGAGTGGTATAACAAAATTCCCACCAGTCAACCTATGTCGAGCCTTGTTCCTCTCAAATCTTTCCAACTCATAACCACAAAAATAATCTCCGTAAAATGAGCAGTTTATATCATTCCTCTGCTTAAAACTTTTCACTAGTTTCCTAGTGCTTCCGGGTAAAGTCCAAGCACCTCACTCAGTCTGGCATACAAAACCTGTGACAGCCTGGCCTGGACCCTCCTCACTTCCTTACACTCCAGTTCCCATTTCTATAACTGGAATAGTGAGTCACTTGTCTACAGCATATGGCTTCACACTATGCCGTAAGGTCCTGCCCTCATTCTATCAGGTGTACTCCAGCTCACCCTTTACGTGTCAAATCATGACTGCCTCTCCCAGCAAGCATCTACAGGCCTCTGCCCTACCCCATCAATAAGATAGATTAGGGACCTCTCTTGGGTGCTCTCACAGCATCCTTGTTTATCCCCACTGTAGAATTTGCCACACGACCTGCATTAAGATCAGGGCTGATGTTCTACTAGCAAGTCGTGACAAGGCCATCCAGGTAGTCATAACTGAAATTCTTCCTCATGAGAGGCATCCCATCCCACCTCTAACAAACTTTGTCCCACCCACCACCACCATCTCGCAACAAAACACAAGAGTAGGCCTCCAAGACCTATCCAGCTATGACTACCATGTGTTCTGATCAATCACATCTATTCTGATTCATCAGCACCTGTGCACTAAAGCGATCAATTAACTTCAAATAAGAAAAATGAGCCCTGTTCCTAGCTATTAACTACACTGATTCTCTCATTTTTTAAAAGTATAAATACCATTCAGTAGTGTCTCCATAATCACCTCAAAAATCCCAGCGTGCATAAAATTCATTGCAGGTCATTAACGCCATCTTTGTACAGGAAATAAGAATTGACTAAGTGAATAGTTCAAAGTATAAAATTTTCATATTTTCTTTTCCTAAGGTATAAGCAATGTGTGATGAAGTTTCTTTTGGTTATAAATGAGGCACTTTGGAAAGGTTAACTTCTTTGTACAAGGTCAGACAGACTGACGCTCTGATTACTCTATTTGCTGGGTTAATAAAATGGACAGGAGGAGAAAAACTCTATGTTATTCTTAGCTCTGTTGTGAAGGTATAGTTTCAGTTTTCATTGAGTCTATTAATTATTCTGCTAAGATGAAAACAAACATCAAATAACCTGGCTAGGTGAATTCACCTTGTTTTATCAGGCCTCCTACAGAAACAGAAAGAGTTTGAGCAAGTGCTCTGGGAAAGATATAAGGGGATTTGTTTTCATTTAACATGATTAAGTATTATTAGAGTATAAATAAGTTATTTAATTGAATTTATTAAATACAACTAAGCACTGGCGTTTCTGGCCCTGTACATTATCCAGAAACAGGATAAGCAAAATATTTAAAAAATCCAAGGATAAGTTATTTTCTGCATTAACAACCTCTTCTTTCCATTGGGTCACTGAGACAAATGCATTAGAATCATATGAAATTGCTCCCATGTGACCATGTATGACCTACAAATACAGGAATTTCGTACAGTTGGTTCAAACTAATGTTCTAATGGTGGAAACACAGATCGCATTTACTATCACAGAGAATTATTTTTAGGAAACCCCTAGATAATCACAACGAAAATGGATAGGATAGCGATCATTTTTATGTGTCTGCATGCACTAAAATACACCAACACCCCTCAATAACTCACTCACATACAATATGAAATCACTACCATTCCTTTTGGAAACAGGAGATAGTCTTTCTCAGAAATTTGATTTTCTGATTCTTCAAAGGGGGTGTGGGTGGGTTGGGATGAAGCAGGGGCGGTGAGCAAAGAACCATGGGCAGAAGCACACTTGCTCCGTCACCTCCTCCCACTGTCTGCAAAGCTCTAAAGAGCACAATTACAGAATTATTATAATTACACAGCCAACTCTGACAGCTGGATAGAATTTTCAGAGAGAGAGAGAGAGTGACTGAAAGAACATTATTAAGGCATATATCAAAATCATTACCAGTGTTTTTAGCCACAGTAGAAAAGATCAAAAATGCAGAAGATAATTTAAAAGCTATACACACACTTAAGAACAATTGTGAAAAGAGCATGCTACGTATACTGAATGCAGGCTCTATATTAAGCAAGTTAGAGGGTTAGGTGGAAGAACATAAAACCATTTTGATTTTATACCAAATTAATAAGCACTCTGTTTATTCCCAAGGTGTCCTCTAGATTCAGCTGATGACCCAGTTTAATGATTGCTAAGTACCCACTGAGAGTTAACAACTATGAGTATTCACTGCAAATGGATAACCGTTGGGTGGTTGGTGGAGTCTTTTAAATTTTTTCCTCCTAAGCAAGTCCTAATCTGTAAAATGGGTACCCAGTGCCTCTCCCATGTGAAGACAGTTCTCACCTCTGGTTTGCTAAGACAGCCTACCCCACTTTCGGGACTGGGAGAACCTTGGGTAACATCATTCCACAGAGATTCAGATCCTTGGGACTAGTATGAGGTCTGAGCCCCGAGAGGGAGATGCATAGCATCTTTGTGAGAATGACCCACTTCTGGGAACAACACAGAATGCTAAGGAGCCATGTCACTGTGGGAGGGTCCCAGCATCACAGGCATCAGATGGTTTTAGAAATCTATGACGCAATTTCTCCCTTGAAGACCCTGGAACTGAAAGTGCATGGAAGGCAAAACGGCTCCTTCTCAAACTGAGGAGAATGAGGTGGAAACCAACTTTTTCAAACACTGAATCAGGTTAAAAAAATTACTTTCGGGGGATCTCCCTGGTGGTCCAGTGGTTAAGGCTCTGTGTTTCCACTGCAGGTAGTACAGGTTTGATCCCCGGTCAGCTTGGCCAAAAATTTTTTAAATAAATAAATAAAGCCTCTATTTTTAAAAAAAAAAATTGCTTTGGAGAATTTGCCACAAAGTTAATATTTTTGAAAGATACATAAGGAGAGAAATTGAGGAAGCATTAATTTCTATCTTCTTATCTTTTAAAGTAACTGTGCCAGAAGAAGCGCTTAAATGGCGAGGAGTGGGGGATAGTCCTGGGACTAAAAATGAAAAGTGAAGTGTCTTTAGAAAAAAGTAACAAGTAAAAAAAAAATAAAAATAAAAAACTTTTTGGTGATGATCTTGATAACATACAAATCAAAATACCAAGAACAGAATGAAAAAATAAAAGATATCCTTTTGAAGTAAAATACAAAGAAAGATCAGAGGAGGGTAGAAATATAAACATATAAACTTTAACTTATTTCTTGATATGCCAGTGCTTTAACGCCCTATATTTGATTAGTGACCTTTTAAATTTCTGATCTCGATGGTTTCAATTAACTTTACCTCTAACTGTCTATAATACCAGAGACAGATTACACATACAACAAAACAGTATTAAAAATCAACATGTGAGCAAAAAACTAGATTATTTCAGACTAATTTTCTATGTAGCCTAAGTTGAGGTACTTTTTAAATCAAATACATTCTCAGGTGAGTAGCAAGAGCTGCAGTAAGTGAGAAGAATTTTATTCCTTTTACTGCTACAACACCCTGTGGCAGAAATGACTTCATTCACATTCTCAGGCATCGCAAATATTTGGAGTTGGGAGGTACTCGCTAAAAAATCATTTTTATTCCCAAGAATGCCATTTTTAGGCTCCATATTTAGAAGGAAACACATTCTCTTGATAACCATCTGAGATATAACCATTCAGGAAGGAAATGCTTTTTCCTTTAACCTCACTGAGCAGATGTAAAATGGAAAGTTGTTTATCTTTATTATTCAATACATACATTTTTATGTATGTATTATTCAATACATACATTTTTATGTATGTATTATTCAATACATACTTTATGGTTCATACATACATTACTTAGCTCTGTCCATTGAGAAGGCTTAGAAGCAATGACATCCCAGTAGCAACAAACACACCCAACACCCAGATCTTGGTTTCAAATACCATTCTCAAATAAAAGAAACCAGGGCTCCTTGGAGAAACAGCTGATACTAGAGGCAAGAAAAATATAAAATGAACATCTCGTAGTAACAGAAAGAAAGTACTCAATGAAAAATAAAAACAATGGAGGTGTATAGCAGCCAACATGAAAAAACTCCCAATGGCCATAGCTGGAACAATCTGAGTATGAAAATAAATAACATGGTATTGGATTATAACTCAAAGTACAAAATATACATGAGCCCATACTGCCATAAACAAATAAATGGTAGAGAACAGACAAATCTTCTCTCTGGAAGAATTGCAAATAATATATAATACCCTTCTTTTAAGAGATCTTTGAGGGTGGGCTGAATCTGACTTGCTTCTAAAGAATAAA